>NW_019211458.1:17488226-17792895 GCF_002443255.2 Varroa destructor
ATATACATATATATGCGTTATGCGTGTAATGAAACCATACATACGGCTAATAAAGTGGTGTCGCCAGTGTCACCACGTACATAGGACAATATAATTCGTGCGGAGCGGCTTTTAGGGATGTAAGAATCGGCTGTTTCTATATATATATGATATATACAAATAATGAAGGCTCCATTATAAGTTGGATATTGGGATTTAATTTATTGTCGTAATTAATGGTTTTGGTCTGGCTCATTAGAGCGTTATTTGGTCTTATAAGGAGCTTGCTTCTGTGAAGGTAGCTACTGCGGAGAACAAAAAAACCTTTGTAATTTTAAATGTGCCATTGTCTCCTGTCTATGTACATAAATATGTACCACCATATAGGATATGGCAAATAACGTGGCATACAGGTATATGTGTGTACTCGTTAACTATGTGATGATAGTACTGATGATAATAGGAAACGTTGAGTGGCACTTAGCAAATGGATAGTAAGGTAGACCCTATACCCTTAAAAATATCAAAAAACAAGTAACCAGTATAAAAGTACATTATCAAGGTTGCGTGGTTTCGTAGCACGCAACCTTGCACGCACTTTAAATAAATAACGTCCAAAAAGATTCCAAAGCTGAAAGCTATTAGGCATTTCAGGTCGAGGATTGGCCATGCGAATTGCGGACACAGGTAGCGCAAGCCATTTAAAATATTTGTGGGGAGGGGATTCCATGCCCCTGTATATACGCAACGGAGGATCAGCGTATTTCGGTTTTGCAGAGCGCCAGTGATTATTGCACTAGATAAATTAGTGTGCATTTTTAGGTGACCTTAACTGTTACTATGTGCTGCTACTATACTGGAGAAGAATAAAAATCTGAATAGCTTTTTATGAAGTGTAGTAAATAACAAATTTAGCTTACTAATTGTTTTTAGTTTTAATTAAAATTATTGTTAAATTTCCTTTTTTTATAGTTAAAATAAGGTTACATGCTAATCTGTCGGTATTACGTGTAGTAGCGTTATAAGAATTATAGTTTTCGTCACCTGACAGGATGAACTCATTTGTTCCTTTAGGTGCGACTTGGTTTCAATGTAACCGTTTCAGGTCCAACTAACAATAACGAGTTGCTTTCTTTTTGGTTCATGTTTGTTCAGAAGGCCCGCTATTAAACGCTACTATGGTTTGTATCGTCGTCTGACGGCTAGGGCAACAACTTTTAGAAACCAAGAAAGGAAAGTTCAATGTACACATAATGCACAATTTAGCACTCGTATAGCATCTTTTTGAAAAGGTTACTGGTTGTGTGAATGGGGACACTCATAAAACAGAGTTAATCTATCGCAGACAAACTTATTCACGGCTACTCACAGAGGGGAAGGACTGGTTTATACTACCGTATCTGTACAGCCTATGGGGCCAGTGTGCCAATGAGCTTTGTAGCCCCCAAACGTGCTAACAGACGTAAATAACCGATACTGAAGAATCTGCATAAATGCTAGTTGAACAACCCAGCCTTGACTTCGCCCACTGGGAACGGCAGCTGTGGAAACGAGCATCTGGAGAACAGATATGGACATTTATCATTGTCATTTAGCTTTATCGCATCGAAGTTGTTAATCGTGCAGTATACAAGTGCAATGTAATCTATAATTTATTGAAATCGCTTTGACGATGATGGCCGTATTCTTTCTCTTTTTTGGCTTCGTTTGCCCCCTAGCAAAGGATATGTTTTTTTATATATTTGCGAACTAGTCAAGCTATAATCGCGTCGCCTTCCGCCTCCGACCCCCTACGTCGACCAGCGCTGAGAACGCCATGAGGAGGCTCGTCGACAGCTATGAGACAAACTGTTTCGAGCGGGTTGATTGCATGTTCGTGGAACTGTAATAGAAAAATGTTAACTTACAGACTATTCAGTTGACAACATCGTTTTGTCTTTCGACAGTACAGACTTACAAAGCTACGAAACATTCGTTGCTGTTAAACTTACATACGACAACAAGCTTTTTTTTAAGTAATCACACTACTTATATAATTATTTGGTTAGCTTGAAGTTCTGTGCAAAATACATGAAAGGGCTACATGTGGAACGCGTACGATGACTCTGCAGCAGCCCTATTCCAATCTCGAAAACTCGTACTTAGAATCGCAGTGTTAATTAAATTAAAATTAAAACCTGAATGGTTTGTAAAAAAAACTCACAAGGTGAGTTCCATTATTTTTATGCATAATGCTTTTACAATCAAGGAAACGCCTTCTATCGCACCCCCGCCCGCGTGGCAGTTGATGATCTTAGGGAGTTTTACCTTAATCGTTTACGTCTATAATATGGATTTTCGCACTGAGAGATATCATGCATCACGAAGCATATGTGACGGTTTCAACCGAGGACGTCAGGAAACGCGTATTTATCACCGATAAAGAACGAACGCAGTCATCCTTAAAAACATGCGCAATATCTAGCTATTTATGTTATACATATCAGTGTCAATTGTGAGACGCTCTGTCACTGCTACTCTATGCTCCACCCACACTGAATTACCTTAACAGATATCTGGTTTAAAAGATTCATAGGGATACTTTTGTGACGGGTTATTCCAGTACGATGCGATACTAATTATAATTAGTATAATCAAAGTATTAGAGAAGGCCCGGCTGTATTATAAACAGTAGAAAAGCATATGTATTAATTTGTTTGAGTACATACGCAGATTAATAACTATGCCAAAGCCATTTCTAACAAAGAGCTCATTAGTGCACCGTCTGCCTGGAAACCTGACCTTCGTAAATAGACATCATATCAGAACGCGATAGGCAGTAACACCAGATTCACCGATAATAATTATTTGAAAAAGATTACTTAAGTAAAATGCACGATTCTATTTGTTAATAAATTCGCCTAAGGACCAGCATATCACAAATCCTGTTTCCGAACAGTGGAAGCCTTTTTTTTTTGATGCCAAAGTAGTCCTAATCAGATGCCAAGTAATATGAGAGCTTCATTATTTGACTCTGTCTGTAGAAGGTACCCAGGCAAAGACATCAAGGTTACAGCCTATAGGCGGGCTGCAGAGTTCGTCAGTTCTGAGCCATGCTAATTTTAATCCGAATCAAATGTTTGAAAAGTTTGTCTAGTCCACGAACACGTATCTTCTAGGTTTTTTGTATTCAATACATTCATGTCCACAAATAATGAGCCGAAAACAACCAGGTAATGAGCAAAATTTAGTAGCCCATTATTGGCCAACTTGTACAACCCACATAAAAAGTCTTCAGTGTAAATTAACAGGAACAAGAACTTCTTGGCGCCACTATCGACCGAAGCCAATTTTCGTTTAGAAGTAAACGAAAAACTTGTTGTTCGATCATTGCCAAACGATAATGAGTACATCACGAGAATTCAAAGTAATTTGTGGAAAGTTAATGGGACTGTCTATTTTACTGGGCTTGGTGTCTATAGATGGCAATTCTTTCTCTCAGTACGTATCTTCCATATAGTTTAGCCTGCTATGACACAGAGTAGTGTCTCTGCTCTGTTATGATAAACATGCCCTACAATACCATGGTTTTAGCGATAAGGGATAATTAAATCCCGTGGCGAAAGCTAAGCAAAAAAACTCGTGCAGTGGCATATATTAGGCCAGTTAATAAAAATGCGTGTGTTTGTGTGGTAAGGAAAAAGGACAGGTTCGTTTTAAGGAATTGTTAAAGACGAAGCCAGTTGTCTTGCCTCGACTTGACAAGTTGACACAATGATGACTTTTCCAGACTGAATCATGTATTATATTCGATGTAACTCAATCAATAACACAGATCGTAACAAAAGTATGCACAGACGTGCTTGACTAAAGGCTGCGTTGTTGTGCGAAGAAGGATGACTGATTAGAATACCTATCAATTTCCAAACTCAGCGATTTCCATCACTAAGCCTGAGATAAATCACTGTCGACCTATGCATACCTCGTAACTACATGTACTCAGCCATTACTTTGTAGCTCGCTTGCTTCGTACTATTCTAACAGCATCGTTGCCATTTTTAGCCACAAAGTCGATGTTAAGGGCTGACGATTTTAGAGGTAAAATAAGGCGATGTTTGCCTAGCGTGCTAGTAGAGATGAACAATACAGGTGCAATTC
Organism: Varroa destructor; assembly: GCF_002443255.2. NCBI lineage: Eukaryota > Metazoa > Arthropoda > Arachnida > Mesostigmata > Varroidae > Varroa > Varroa destructor. The sequence goes on from NW_019211458.1 coordinate 17,492,343, forward strand.
GAAAATATCAAATGCTTACTTTTAAAAAAATGAAAACTATAGGAAATCGCTGGAGAAAACAGCAAGCTCAAACTAGCTTTCTGGGAATGTGCACCAGTTAGCGACGCTTCCATCAAGCCATGAATGAATTCTTTAAGATGACCACACCTTCTTTCAATGGACGGTGAAATTGCAGGATAGAGACCTGAACGCCATCATTCATGCAAGATAAGGTTGATACCCAAAAAGAGTTAAGATCTCTCTCTGTCTTGCACATTATGTACTACTTGAATGGTTCAAAACAAGAAGAAAACTGTTCTAAAATAAGGTCTAATACGCCCGGGATAGAACACAACCAATACAGGTAGTTTTATTACTTTGAAAATTAGAGGCATCCTTTATCGTGCTTAAAATGGCATTACGTAGTCCATAATTTATATGAATATCTCCAGGAGAATAAGGCCTACAGTTACATATCACGTAGTCCAATTAGATTAAGTGGGAAAGATCAGGCCGACAGAACAAAATCATGTAGAAAAAAACGTATGTCGTATTCACTGGAAGTTATGGGGCATGTTCTAAATTTCAGCTGAAAAATTTTCGCCGGTTAAGTGCATTGGAGCAAGCTTGACCTTGAAGTAATATTTTGCTCTCGAAGACATTTCGAAACAGGGCTAATGGCTCGATGCCGTAGATAGGGCGAAATGCGTTTGCCGGGTGCCACGACTGCACGCGTAGGAAAAACAAAAAATGATCGTTATAAAATAGCTGCGGTGCTTTAATTAAGAATCCATACACGATGTTTCAGTTCTTTGTGAACTTAATTAAATGCACATGGCGAAGCTTGCACGAACAATCCGCTGTTTTTTTGTCTGGTCTTCAGTGGCCATTCAGGCTCTAATATAGCATAAACTAGTAGCGCAGAAATAACTACGAAATGTACCATGTTCTTTATTCAAGATGCAGTAACGCATATATATATATATATATATATATATATATATATATATATATATATATGACATCACTAGGCGTAAACAATGAGGTCTATCGTACCCTTATAAAAATACTTTATACCTACCCTATTTCCATCGTAATCTTTGAACGGGTATCGCACGGCTGCTTGCCTTTGAACGTCATTGTTTTATGAACGAATCACGCTCCTCGGAGTGCGCCATTTTACGCATCCAGCAGTAGAACTCTAAAAAGTAGAAACGAGGAGTGGCAATATATTAGGCGGTTACAAGCGAATCCAGGAGACTTTGGAATTGAAAACTTTAGTAGACTGGGCTGGTAAATACTATAGCTTTCTAGATACGTGCGGGTAAAAATCCGTTGAGTTTGCCTCAGGAAAAATAAGTTCTAGAAGAACAACACCCTTTAGTCGTGAAAATAAAAGCTCAGTAGTTAAATTTCTGTTCTTCAATGGCCATAATGCTGCAGAAATTTATCGAAGGTTGGTGAAAACATTAGGCAAGGTAAACTTGAACGAAAAAGCGCAATACATGACTGTGTGCAAACGCGAGTTAGAAGGTGGCCAGATATGATGCTGGATAAGAACACACTGCTAAAGCCAAGGACGCTTTTTTATTAAAGGTGAGTTTGAAATTGGAAAAGGCCAACTCTGGCATTTCACATATAAAACGTTGCAGAATTAGTACTCAAATACCGAAAGCGCAGAAGCTGATGGAAAAGAAATGAATCGCTCATAAATTCACTCCGGGTTGAAAATTTATGTAGTGTACTTCATGAGTATTTTGCGAAACTTCAATTGACAAAAAACCTCGTAGAAAATACGGTCGTCGTAGATGAGGGATCGTTTAGCCTCTACCCCCCCCCCCCCCCACCACCACCACCAAAGAAGAATATGGCGGGAGAATGACATTTCCATAGAGAAAATATGATAGTGTCGCGTTGTCGCGTAAGTTCGGACGTCAGGTGGTAGTAGAAGTTACGATGTACGTTAGGATCACTTGCTACTATGGGATACTCGTCTAAAATAAAACACTTAATGCTGTCCCCCTTCTTGAACTCTTTAGGTCTAAAACATTGGCAAGGCAATCAAAAGTACGCAGTATGCTTACGTTATGGTAACGTCCGACGTCATCGTCTTACTTCAGTTACTTCCTAGATTGAGAAGGGAGTACCTAACATTGACTTCGACCTGTTTATTATGTTGACCGAAGTCCGTGTGATTCTAGGCTTTTCCATATTTTAAAAAGGACAAGTGGTAGCTAGGCATATCTTCCACTGACTTACTTCACGCATCATAAACATATGACTATCCAGAAGCTGGCAAAATGCTATGACAGGTATGCAAAGAATAAGAGAAGGTACCTTTGACACATATTAAACAGTCATCGTCCTAACCCATCTAGTTTGAAAGCTATTCAATTTAAACTCCACTGGATTCGTTTGTAAAAAGCCTAACAAGCAACAGAAGGTAACACTGACGGTTTTGAATTAAAAAGTTATTATCTTCTTTGGTATAATGAGAATATCAATGAATGAAAAACACTACAGCGTCTGGCCGAATTTTCAAGGCTTCATCTTGTTTGCCGAAGTCGTTTCCCACTAAAACGTGGATAAATCAAGAGCGGCACATGTATGAATTCGCTATGAGAATTATGTGCTATGTAGCCAAAAGGTGAATAGAGCAGCAATAATGGTAATAAAAGCAATTTTTAATTAAACATTTACAACTTGGTCTGAAGTTTTTAGTCATAAAAGTTGCGGAATAAGATAGTTTTCACTACTGAATTATTTTTAAGAGGTATAAATATGGTTGAATATGTGTCAAGTTTCTGAAACAAAAAGTTTTTCTTGCGTTCTACTTCATAACAACAGTAGCAGGCCAACTAATAAAAATTCAATTATAGTTCGATATATTTAAGGACTACTTCTACAGTGGAATTGCGTACAAAGTTTTTACCTCATAGATGATACTTCTGGTACAAATACTCATTTAAAAGGTAACAGAGTAGCAAGGACTCAGAGGATCTTTGTACGACCGATTCAAGTCTATTACATAGCGAAATCGTGTCTAAAGAGCAACTACGAACCTCGATAGACGAACAAAGCCTTGAGAGCCAGCATAGTAAATTGCAGTGTGTAACCTTATACAAATTGTCCGAACCTGCTGGTAAGCTGACAAGGATAAAAAATGTGTAAAGTCACAACGGCAGATGAAAGGACCTCCTTGACGATGGCCTGCTCGAATACCAAATAGGATTCTTTAAAGGAAAATTTTTTCAAGTGTTTTTTTTTTAACACAGATTCGCTACCCACTTCAAGGCGAATTCATACATTTATTTTCATCTTTGCCAGGTACCTTGTACAAAGTTGCTAACACAAAAGCATATTTATATTTAAAATAGAACTTGTTTTTTGTAACAAAATAGATTGAATCGCTACGCATGCGCCACATCGTTCCAGAGGGGCATCGTCTTTGGACATGAGCTGACATGGTATCATTCACAGAAACCACTGCGGCCGACACAGACGCAGCTTTTGTTTGGCTATTGGTACAACTCATTAGCGCACATAATATGGCCATGCACTACGTAGCGGACTGCCACATATTGGTTCTTTCTCTGTTTCTTTCATTGTAGAAGAGTGACAAATAATTTCGGGTAGACTTCAGCCGTTCGTTCCTCCCGTTCTCCTATGAATTCTAGGTAAGATTGGCTTAATTAAAAAACGACTTATCCGCAAATACACGTAGCGACCTAATGATCTTTTGAGAAAAGTAGGCTCCATCTGGCCCATCCCATACAGTTGAACTTTTCTGAGATTCTTCCAGATAAGTTTGATAGCTGTTGGTGTGAGCTTGATATTGACGAGGGGTATCGCACTATTCAAAGGAAGAAGCAACAATTCTACGACGGTGCTCATAGGACATATGCTCTCGCGCATTGCGATTATGCTTTTTGGGAGCTCGTTCAGGAAGGCTGAGAAAGTAATGGACTGAGGTCGTCGCTCTGAGCTATTTCTGTCACCTATTAAACGGGGTTCATATTCGCCACGCCATCATTGCGTCGTAATGCGGATCTCCGGCATACTTGAAGGAATGAACTAGATGCAACACCTACTTCAGCAAGTTTAAAAAAAAATCCGTTTTGAAATAGACAAAAATAGCAAAGTGAACTGGTTGGTATCCCTTGTGCTTATAACAGATCCTATGTTGAAAAGCAAAATTTGGCAAACAGTCACTATCGATTGTTTCCTACGGAAGACGTGTTGTTCATCCGGAATCATGCTTCTAGCTTCTAGGAAAGCGGAGAGGTGCTTGAAGAGTATGGCTAAGAGAATTTTGTAACAGCAGTTCTTTTTTTGCTATTCCCCTCCATGATTTCGGTTCTTGAAAATAGTCTTTATCTTTCGGGATAACGGTAAGGAGTGCCTTTTGCCAACCATCTGGTATTCTCCCATCATACATGCAGGTGCTGTAAAAGGCAGTCCAGTATGGGCGTAACATTACTGCCACCGTGCAGTATGCGAGCGTAATCTTATCTAATCGGGTACCCTTGATGGGGTTGAGCCGCTGGGGTGCTGCGGCCATCTTACCGGCTGTCACGTGGACGGCTATCACAGCTTGTTTGTTCGACCCATAGTAGACATTACCATAGTGGCTCTCTCGATATTATGTTTCTAGAGGCGTACATCTGCCAAAAATGAGCAATAAGGATATCAGATTTTATGGGGATCTGGACCGTTGTAGCCATACATAGGAATGTTGCTCCGCCTTGATCAAACGAGTAACTTCTTCTGTATTAAATTGCTTCCATCATTCATACCGATAGACCTGTCTGCACCATCTTTATAAAATAATGAAATGGAGATCCTACGCAAAATGGTTTTGAATGCACGACACTTCTCTTTATGGTGCGAGCTAGCTAGCGCGTATTTTATTATTAAATATATATCGTAGACCTCTGATTGAAGATAGCACACTGATATCAGCTGCTCGATCGAACACAAGTTCTCAACTTCAGGGTTGCAAGGGACGACGCCGACTGTTTGCTACTACACCGAAGGCGCTCACGCATGTCGAATCAGCTCTTTCTTACAAACTATCAAGTGAATCCGTCAGTTATAGCAGCTGCTGGACTGCAAATGTCTACGTATGCGGATCTTTAAATCAATCGGCAAACTTATTACGTCTATCGTTCGTGCCAGTCTGGCCGAATGGGGCAAATTTTACGCATAATTAGATGCCACCACGATGGAAATCTTGACCTTTGTGATTAGTCTCTAGCAGGTTTAAAGGGAAAACGTCACGCCAAGCTCTGCTGAAAATATATGGGCCGACTTGATTTGACTGAAGAACTTTGGCATTGCTACTACATATTTTGAGTGCACTATGCTCGACAAATTTGCATGCACGACCACTTCTGGCCTGAATCCAGGTAACGACGTTTACAGCCTTCTTTCCGGCGTTCCTCATAGGATTGCTGGCATAGCCAGGTTTCTTTTGGTCGCTTACTTTCGCAGCGGTTGTCTCAACTCAGGTTTAACATCAAGATTTCGTCGGAGAATCCAGCTATTTTGTCTTGTCCTCCTGAAGTACAGTACGTACCATTGAAAAACAAAGGCTGCCTAATGAATGAGTATGAATTCTGTCGATATCCGTGTAAGTTTTTACGTTACCAGCACACTTATAAATCGACCGCGTTGGTAGCTTCTTCTGTATTTTACGTTGAAATCTACCCTTTGGTGATAGTCTTTCCCAACGCAATTAGCTATTAATGAATAGTAAGACATCACAGATAATCCGTCTTCTGTATGTTCTATCTATAATTTTAGTCGCCTAATTTGTTTTTCAGTCTTCGTGCATTAGGCGCTGGCGTCTTGGTTCCTCGTCAAATCGTTCCGCTTCATTTATTAGGATGATTGACTTATTGAAGATTTAAATGGTAGTACTATACTTCTACGTTAGGACCTTATTTGGTTTATGTAACAAATAGCATTTTTTTTTCTAATTTTATGATTCTATATAACGTTACCCTACAACTGATCTTTCCAAATAAGGACTGTCTTCGACTTTGTGATAATGACGTGGCACATACGTGCATCGTAAAGATGCCGCAATACGATTTAAGGAGCGGCCTGGTCTAGATAACTAACTGTTACCATGCCGCTCTGTAACTCTGTTGGAGACGAACCAAAACAAGTTCGACGAGAGAAAACCAAACGTAAAGGTTATATACAAAATAGGCTTGATTTAATGGCCCACTTTCGGACTTGAAACATTTTACACATTTGCTGGATATTACCCTTGTTCTATTTTAAACTTATTTATTTATCGTACCGCATCCCATAGAGCCAATCCTCTTTCGCTAGATACCCTGCCTTCGACATAATAACGTAGATCAGCATTCGATGTTAGTGTTGAAGATCCCGCGTGCACGTACCACCATTAATTGGTCTTACTGGTTTCATTCTACCTTTACTGTGCCTAATTGTTTAAAAATGTTACTCCAGTGTAACGTTACTCGCGATATTACTCTCCGTGATACGTGTAATCGTGTATACCTCCGAAGATTATCGACTAGACGCCTGACAGAACCTGTATTTGGGTTAGGCCCGTCACTGTCCAGGGATTAGATTTATGTTATTATCTTTCTTTTGGATTTTTTCTATTTTACTTTAAATACATAACTAACGCATAGATTTTCAAGTCATTACACTTTACCCAAACCATTATTTGCCGGGCCTAGAAATTGTACGTTGAAATTATAGTACTGCACCTTTTCAGTCACTAAATTCCGGCTTATCATACATAGCCAGCAAGCAGTAGCACGAGACGTATAGCTCCTTCATCTGCTTCGAATTATAAAAACCCAATACAATGATCTTAAACGAAAAAAAAAATCCTTCCGTATTAAAATATAGTAAAGTACAGGGTTTTTCTGCTTGAAATAAAGTTCAGACCATTCAGATCGGTTTAGATCTCCTGAAGAAGAAAGAAGATTGTTATAAATTACTAAAAATGGCAGCACTCACATTAATTAATCATACGGTAATATCATATAATGGTATTATTCGTTAACGTACGTACGTGCCTGTCGTCGCCGACTACATTGTTAATAAATAAATGTTAAAAGTTCTCTGGATACGAAGGGGCAGTTTTAAATCTTTAAAATAGCTAAATAATGTTAAATCTGAAGCTTTTTTTCTCACAAACATTTCAACATACACCTTTGCTGTGATTCGTGTGATGATCACATTTACAAAACTACGATTTCGATAATTAGCAGTGAATTTGGTTAGCAGTCAGGTGTAGAAAGATGTGACAGTTCTATAAGCCATAATCAATACACTTTCAGAAAACATATATCTAAATTAGACCTGATTTGAAAACGACAGAAAATTGTTGTTACGTTATTTTACCAACTCTTTTCAACAACAAGATCCTCGAAACTTGGCCTTTGAATAAGTAACTGGTTGTATAACTTCCCTTAGTTACCTCGTGAACGGTGAGTTTCAGAAGGAAACGTATACGAATGCAAGTTGTCAACAAAGCCCCATATGCAGCCACACTCAGATGTTGCAAGTTTGCATTTTGCTAAAGCCCATTACCCAATTACGATTAAACTGAGACATGGCCTAAATGTCAAAAAAAAAAAAACTAGGGGAATGAGCACTTTATAAATATCTTGACTTAGAATTTAAAAATGCAAATCGAACATTTTGTTTGCGTATTCTTTTCGAACGCGTTCTTATTACAGTTAACAGGCATGCTACCACACTGATTTAGACTTCAATGTTGGCAAAAACAGTGCCCAAATATTAATATTCAGGAGAATAAAAAATAGAGAAAATAAGGAATTATTAGGGTAACAGTTGCTTCTTTGGTTGTCATGTCGCTTCGTAGGTCTGTTGGACAAACCCCAGATAAGGCCGGCGAAACCGCCCCTGGATAGATTCCTAGTAGAAGCAGGTCCTCAAGTCTCTATCTGAAAGAGGTGATTTTGGGGATTTCTACATACAGAAAGAAAAACGAAAAGTGTCAAAAGAATGACATTACTAATCTTTAAACATTTATTGAATTATCCTAATAGTGGGTTTTGTTGATTATAAACAGGATAACACATCTGCAGAGCTTCTGTGGGTAAATAAAGTGTTTGTTCTATGCACGGTTAGTGAGCGTCTCGGGGACCATGTTTTTTTTCACTGTTTTGTAAATTCAAGCCGCCCGCAACGATGACCATTTTCGCACTTATCGACTGTTACGTCAGATGGTAGTGTTAAACTATCCCTCAAACCGAAATGTCTATCTCATTTCTATCCATAGAAAAAAGTATCTATCGTCTCTGCACATTTAACCTTGATTTCACCCTGCTTTTAGTATTTCTACAATTTGCTAGCGTTTATAGATGCAAAACGGTGATAAAATCATTATTCGATCAGATTCGAAAACGCTAAGATGCGATATCTATTATGTACGTTTTGTTTGTATTTGCGGAAAATGTAACGTGTAACAAAGGGGAACCCCACCCACACCAATCTTTGGGAACGGATTTTGTCCCACTAACCTTCTACTATAGAAAATCTATACTTCTATAGATTTAGTGACTTCCGCGGCTGCTTCAAGCGTGTCTATTACCTTCTGTCGTTTTTCATTGTGTAACGCCGTCTCTTATACTCTACCCAATAACACGAGTAGGGTCACCCAAACCCAAAGTATATATATATATATATATATATATATAGAACGATATAATAAAATGGTGCACATCGATCCTTTTTTATTAGTTTCCAAGAGTCACGGTTCTTAACTTTTATATGTAAATGTGATAGATATTTCGAAAATTCCAGAACTGAGACCGGAACCTGTCTGACTGAGCTGATTCCAATGCTGGCACTATCGCTCTTGCTTGTATTTAGGTAGGAATCACGCAACCCTTTGATTAGATGATCTTATGTTGACTATTTTGATGCTCTACTCACTTTTTGTCCTAAATATATTCGATATATGCCAGAATGCCAATGCCGAAAATCGATACATATATGGCCTAAAGCGTAAGCAACATAGACAACCCGTTGAGCGCGATATGTACATATACATACAGGGTGGTACAAGGCTTGTAGACAGCGTTCATTTCGTATTTGGTCGCGTAGCAGGATACATTCCGATAAGGAGCCATATAGTCAAGATATATATATATATATATAAGTTGAATGAACGGAAATCTAATGTTGATAACAGATTCAGAGCTAGTAAAATTGACTGGTCTATCTCACTAGCAGGCGAAGATGTTCATACTGCACTATCAAACGGAGATAGCGAGCGTCAAACCTATCAATAATGAATATCAATCGCCAGTATAGATGGGAACAGCTGAGGTAACATGTTAATATCCGCGTAAGTTTTGTAAAAGTCTAGGCACAAAAAAATCTCATTGATTCTGACCTCACCTTATGAAGATCATATGTATCATCGCTAGATTTGAACGGTCTCAATATTCACACTGAGAATAGTGAAGCTAGATTCATCATTATATAATTTCTTTTGAGCTTCACATGCGATTTGAAGAAAACACTTTTGGTAGATGTTAATCGAATCCAGGAAGACCGTTCACATACTTCGACATTGTACGAATTCATCCAGGACGAATGAACCCACTTTGTGTGAGTGTGTGTGTCTGCCTGGCGAATGCATGCTAAAGAATAGACCCTGTTTTTTGTTTATGATACTTCCTACTTGCTGGGCGGCACGTTCTATCGGCATCACACGGGAGCACATTGTGTCTGCGATGGCATTTCTGTGTTATTTTTGTGCCCATCTGAAGTTCGCAGTGTGTGCAGAAGGTGATTTCTGTAAATCAGGTCCAGAGTTTGCTCATCTGGTTATTGAAGGCAATATTGTATGTTATTCTGTGTGATCAGTTGATCTCTATGAAGCTTGCAGATGCCAAAACCATCCCATCTACAGTCAGCGTTTGTTTTTGTCATTTTCTGTTAATTCAGTGATAAATCGATTCATTGATTTTGGCTAATTTGCAATAATGCGATATGGTAAATGCGCATATCCACCAGCCGTACCCGAGATCTTCAACATGCCGTTTTCTCCGATTAACATTTTGGTACACACGAAATTTCTGTATCGCTTTGTGGACACTCCGACGTTGTCTAGCTCACAATAAGGCTCGTACCTGTAGACACCGCTACCGTTGATCCCCGTAGTCGGAAATCAAGAAGGTGTCAAACGAACAAATCTCTAGTTAGTCTTGATAAGTTGGTTCAGCCGGCTGTATGTACATAAGAAGACTTCTTAGCAAAAACGTGTTCTATCAGCTGAACGGCGCAGGTATTCATAAATAGAAGCTAACTGTAGGATTACGAGTTGTCGAAAAGATCTCGATCAAACATATCAGTCTTTGCACGTGCTCAATCTGAACGACGAGACGACAATTTAGCGAATAACGCTTTCTAGGCGGGTCAACGTTTTTGCGGTCCTGCAGAATCAAAAATTCGCTTACCTCCTCCGTACCGTTGAGCATAGACGCCGTGAATATTGTATCTAGTCCACTATGAACGTCCTAAGGGCACCGTAAGTATTTGCTGCACTACCTTGTAGCTTGGGCTACGCTCAACAAGGCCAGTAGCAATTGTGCGATAAAAAAATGATGTGCTCAACCCTACTTTCTTCGTTTATTTAACCACACATTCGCGTCTAATATAAGTTAGTGGCCGGATTTTAGTCCCTACGCCGCGACAACCTCAAGGACTTGAAACCTCGTCAAGCGTACAATTGAATGAGCTCATTCAACTAACGAAAACTGATTTCAAGAGAGCAACAATGATCTGTAACACTTCTGTTGGAGCATATGTGAGAGTAACATGTTTAAGATCTCTATATATGTGCGAAAAACGTCATGACATAGACAGAGGACCGTAAAAGCGGTTCAAAAATGATCCAAGACGCTCAAAGGGGCAGCTCTATTCATATATATTTAGGAAATCGGTTGTAGTCATTTTGCAATTCCAAATGCTGATAACGAAGGTACTGACATTATAAGATAAAGACGTAAACAAGCGGCATAACTATTCCGCTTTAAATTGTAGTGATTTCTTGACTAGTACAGGGTCTGCGTTTCTTACAATGCCCGTGTCAAACCGCAAGTTTTTGCCACCGACCAAACACTAACAGAACACGTCAAATGTTTTATTCGTTGTGTACGTATAAGAACAAGTAATAAGGGCACAATCTGCATATATAGATAATTTGTTGTTGTGCTATTTAGCCAATACATTATATTACTAGTTTGCCATTATACGGTATTATTAAGTTTTAAAAAGACCAAGCAAATGGTGCGAACTGAAAAGTTACGAAATCGCCATCACTTCCGTTCAAACTTAGGTTTAGACGGAAATTAAGGAATAAATTAATGGATCTCATAAATATAGATAATAGTAGATTATAACTTTTTAATTTGTGTGTTTACTATAAATAGCGCTGATTTTCCAACAAGTTTCAGAATATTGTAATCTGTTTGAGGGTGCAAATACGATATACCCATTTGCCATAATGCAACGCTGACGCACTATATGAGCCAGACGTCAAATTCTAGGTTCTCGCGCACTATTAATGAGTCCCTTACGATTCTGCTTCTATACGAGTCATTTAGTCGTTTCATCTGACATAAAAAAAAAATAGATACCAACACAACTTTGTAACCAATACAGTTAATTTCGGATGTAGCGTTCCGGGAAGTCTTTTAGTAGACAAGACGTACAAAACATTTTTATTTCATGAGTACGATAAACATTATCATTGGGTACTATTACCAATTCTCATAGGTTAGAGCATTTTTTCTCGGTTAAGGGGATTCAATGCTACCCAGACACGCAATTCATGGGATGTGCATACTTAGTTGATATAGTACTAACCCCCTGGTGGGCTAAGAAGTGTGGACTTTCAATTTTTTTCTTTTTTTTTTCCACCTTTACATACACGAGTTCAAAATATCTAGCCTTTCTTGGGCAATATACTAGATGCTCATGACAGGCTTCGAAGAAGAAGTCAATTCGTAGTAAATATTTAATTAATTAGTAGTATTACAAGGAATTAGTAGTAGTAGTAGTAGTTGTTGTTATAATTAACAGTAAATAACGATGTATACGACCGTAATATAAACGGCAATGCAAAAACTATTTTCTCGCTTTACCTTGTTAACTGTTGTCTGGTTAGAAAGCTATTTTCGGCCGGCCAGCGAGGCAAATGTTTTTGACAAAGTTGTAGCCTTCATTCCCACGAATACACATTCTGAGTCGACTTCAGAGATAAAAAAAAAAAACTCGTTACGTGTCTTTCGACAGGTTGCTATCTAAAGAATATATGTACATCTAACAATAGGGGATTACTAGATAACAGCTCTAAATATATATAGTCACATAAATTTATGTGGTTGAAACAACAGTGCGACCAATGTGATAACGCGGTGTCAGCGTTTTAACAAAAAAAGAAAAAAAAAAAGCCATTTGCACTATAGATTTCAATTTCACTCGCGTTTCAGTGATCTCACAAACCAATACTAGGTCTTACGACCTAGTATTGGAAAGCAGTTGCTTAACTTAAAAATTCATTGTCATAACTTAGTACGGCTGACTCCGGCCGACTAACTTTCGTTGTAAAAGAACCCATTTCAGCTTCCATAAACAACTGAGATCGTCTGTAGAAGCCACGTAATTGTAACAATTTTACGTACTCACTGCCGAGAATTATTGTAACAAACGCAGCGATTTATATAGGACACGGACGGCAGCTTTTACTGCATACATAAACTCAACAACATGAAACAGTACGTCACTTGATGACTTTAGTAGCCTGATAATAAATATTAGGTTGGTCCTGAGTAGAACTTTTCTCGCAAAAAAATGTCCCGCAACATACAAAAAAACATACGAGACCAGCATTCACTGTCATGCACCTGCAACATTTTAGCTGTCCCTATTGTTTATTATGCAGCTACCAACAAAGTGTTTTTCACGCTAATAGAACAAACAAACAAACGAACAGGAAAGGTCATAGAGTAAAAAAGCAGAAAAAGCACATCCAGCATGGCAGCCTGGCAGGCAATAAGCGGTCGGGGGGGCACTGTACTGCCGGGGCCTAAAAGCATCTGTGGACCAGCACATGAAGGCTAACAAAAAGTTGCGCACGATAGGATAGAGAAAAGAATTTACGAAGATGGTGTAGATTTAATTGCCATAAGGATTTGTGGCTGGCAAGTTTGCTGGTGGCTTCAAAAGCCGACAAAACCTGAAGCTGAGTGCTATATCTATATTGTAGTGTCTGTATCAGGCCTCGAGGCCTTAAAGAAAAGGTTACGCTTTCTACTAAGTAGGTGTTTTATGAATAATGAGAAGGTGAATACCGTTAAAGAGCGTAATTTTTTTTTTTTTTGCAAAAAAGGCTAAAAAGGGAAACCCCATACTTCTTATAGCTTTGACTCGACGCTTTTGTTTTCATTATTTAAAATTTTTCGCATATATTATTCACTACTATAAGCACTGGCAATGAACGACTCTGATTTATCGTTTACATTAAACACGCCGTTAATTTATGGGAATATATTTCGATATTATATTGTCCCTATTTACTATACTCTCTATAGCATCTAATAATGATGTTGTTCATTTACTAAATGTTGTCTAAATAGGCTAGAAGATTATTTGGAAGCAGTGTCTTCAAAAGTTCAACATATCGAAATTTGTTTGACACTACAATTCTACGCAAACTGCCTCGAACATACGAATAGTTTCATATGTATTACTACTGCTTGTTAATTAGATAGGAGAACAATCTACTCCAGCCGTTGTAGAAATCACTTTTCAATATAATGATGGTTAGCCAAACAGGACAACATACGTCCTCTTAGTAGAAACGGGATGTAACAAGAATACTTACTTTTTTCTTTTTTTTATTTAGAATTTAATTAAAATTACGCTTCTTTCTACCAAAAACTAGTTTAAAACTTTGAGGAAAAAAAAAATCGCAGAGCTTTACAAAAGTCTCATTATGCAAATAAATGTGTCTAAAAAAAAAAAAAAGATCATCAACAAACTTACTTTTTCATTAAATGGCCGCCTGTGACAACTTCGTCTCATAGACACAATTCAAATGTCTAACACAACCTCCAGACTATAGTTTTATATAAAAGTCATGGAAACGTCTACATTGACTTGTGCCAGTAAGTACATGATTGTAAGCACACTTTTTCTCCAATAAAATCCTTGAATTATTCTAATTAGTGTCTAAAAGTCATTTCCAAAAATACGCCTTTCACCTTGCCCGCGCAAAGCAATGGCCAACTGCTATCTGAATTACAGACTGAACGAACCTCGAAGTAGTATTAATTAAAGAAATACGCACTTCTTGCTTCTCAAAGCACTATGCGTGTTCTATTAGAAGGGTAAATGTTATTGGGGGCAACACTTCAAGTTTCGAAAGTTGACGTTTTCTTCAACCTATCAAAGACAGGTTCTCCAATAAACTGCGTCAAGCAACTCTTTTGAGGGTAGTCGAATTAGAATATTTAACTTCCGCGTATGTAAGGCTAGATCTAGAAATGACGCAATTAAACTATAGGTAACTTTCAGAAGTTGCCGCTTCGTGCCGTTCGAATATTATTGAAGCGATTAACTTACGGTAATTTTCAACATGCATAATGAATTGATCATGTTATAAGTAACACTTTTGCCTCAAATAAGTGACTAGTCAATTTCCTCTATAGCCTCTGGAGGCTTGTGGGGAGAGTCTTTCGTAGGATGATCATTTCGCTGTTCTGCGTAATCAGCCTTTCAAATTGAGAACGAATTTCTAGCAGGGATGCAAACTCAGCCCTATTACTACAATGTAGCATGTATTCTTATCATCTAAAATAATGTAAATAACAGTGGCTTTAACAACTCGCGTTGCTTTCAGTGGATTGACTTGGCTCAGGAATAAAAGTCGCCCATAAACGACTCGGTTTAATAAACAATATAAAACTGTTAAAAAATCTAGTGTCGTAAAGCGGCCTGCAGGCATTTCTAGTACAAGTTACGTTTCTTAGTTCGTATGAGGCATCAGATTGACTAACAATGGATGCGTATTTGCTCAGTAAGAAAATCACATTGCTAATAGGTACAGAGGCAAAATGAAAAGCTTGCGTATATTCGACAACGATCCCCCGGGTCAATTAGAGGGTCGATTTACGCCTGCTAGACCAGGCCAACGCGCGCATACGGGTATGAAGATAACAATAATGACAGGACAATTTATCGGTAGATAAACGGTGGCCAAAGGCTACTTAATAAGAGTGAACCACAGGTGAGTGCGAGTGGGCAAGCCGTAGAGCGAATGGTTACCCATAGTGACCAATCGAATCGATTCGGGTTTGGCTGTTTAGTAAGCATTCCTAATGGCAACAGCATCTCTACCCCTTATTATTCACCAAATCAGCATCCATGTCGTGGGAATCAAAAAATAAGTTAGGCCAGGTAATCATATCGACTCAATTGGTAAATCACTTGATACTAAGGATACGTTTGTTAAAAAAACACTTATATGATGCTCAATGATGCCCTATACCGACACCTCTCTGATTCCCATGGTCACATATAACGATTAGCTTTCTCAGTAGATCAGCCTATCTATGACAGAAACTTAGCTGGGTTCCCAGAGATTTGAAAGCAGTTTGTGATGGCAATCTGCGTGCCAATCCTGATCGAAATTAAAGCTTTAGTCGAGCGTCATTTCGGAAAAAGCTACCATCAGCTTCCATTTTGAGACATAGCTAGTACGAAGATACTCTATACGTGCCTCGAAGTCCACTCAACCAAAAAGCCATTCTAAATAAGAAGATCACGAAGCAGGCATGTACTTAAAACTTAATACAAGGTTTAGGCCTACAGATACACATTCCCTTACAGCTATCGCTTTACAAAAAGACTCACACATAGCGAATGGTCAAACATTATCGATGACTGAGTAACGCCATGCCTGTCTGTCGTGTGGTAAAAAGAAAGCGCCACTTCGAAATTGACTCATCAATCTTAATCAAAATGCGATCCTTCACCGCCAGAGGTCGTATTCTATTGGCTAACTAACTCTCGATAGTCCCGTACCTAAGAACTAAGTCCCACTGAAGATACGTCAACAAACGTTCCTGAGCCACTGATAAGAATCGGACATTCGTCATATCTAGTGTGATATGAATGGAATTAATGGAATGAGCGTACGGCTATGTGGGTTATATATGCCGGTTCTCTTAACAATAACTTTTTTTTTTTTTTTTTAGTGCTATAATATCTGACAAGAGTTGTTATTAATGTTCAGCGAGATTCTACAATAGAGGTACAGTTTTTATTTACTTTTTTTTTTTTTTTTTTTTTTTTTCTCTAAACCGAATCTAGATGAGGATAGTTAGATGTCTGATTAGGTGAAACCTTCTGTAGGCGCTAACATAGGCATCTGCTGCAAACGTTATTATCCAGCAGAAACTGTCATCCGTTACTATAATGGCTTCAATTCAAGGCGTCACGAGTCATTTTCGCATATACCTTGGAAAAATTCATTAATCACTATTTAATATTGAGCAAAGCGATACTGGTGTGCGTAAAAGATCTGGAACTAAAAATGCCAGACGCTGCAAACAGCCGCTAATTTTTGCATCAGTAACCCTAGATTATTAAGAACGGCTTTTTTTTTATTCTTTCTCGGATTTTTCAGAAGCCACAAAAGAAACCAGCATCGATATAGACCTTTCAGCCTGGACGGCCAAAGAGATTTATAATGTTAGCAGTCATCTTCATATGCATATGTAAACCTTATTCAGACTGTCACAGTCACTTCTTGCTTGCGACCTGAATCAAACAATTTAGCATAAGAATTTGCGACTTTTAGATAATCGTCTCTTTACAATAATGTAGGACTAGCAAAATGTATCTCTACAAAATCACACCTGATTAGTATTCAGCGCAATGTTTAACTTATAGCATGAGACTTATAAATATAATTGAATATCCAAGTATTTTCTCTCTATCGTATGCGCTTGGGCCTTATTGCATGACCTTTGAATGAGGCGTGTTCTCGAATAGTCTCTTTTTAGTCAGTTTTTGTGAAATGGTCACGAAGCCAAAAAATCTCGGTATCTTCCAGATGTCTCGCAAGAAGCAGGGATTCCGTTGCCTTCAACCGGTCGACAACTGCCCTCTGATTATTTACGGAGTCGTGAGGAGTTACATAGTAGGAAGTGGCAATGACTTCGAGTGGTTTTTGTTAGTGGAGCCGATAGTAAAACGGTCCTATTCCCATTGTTTCGTAGTGCTTCACTTAATAATATGTAGTGTGTCGTGTAGTACAGATGTAGTACGGAACTGGTCAGACAGCGCTGGCTCGTGATTGGTGTCAGTAAGTAATAAAGCAATAACAGCTTAGAAGTATATCATTCAATTTGACGGTTTGAAGGCTGAAGAGGAAGGCAGGCATTGTTCAGTGTTCCGTATAGCTAGTCGGACCAGGTTCAAAGCTATAGCGACCCAGCCTTCTGATATCGAAGGGTGTCGCCGAGCATACCGGTGAAAGAAGGAAAAAAAGTTGAGTTATTATATATATATATATAGATACAAGTCGGATCTATAGAAACCGAATCACTGATTGCTGCTATCGAGGAACGATATTTCGATTTATAGGTCGCCGACTACAACTAAGCTTCCCGATGAAACATTCTGTTCGAAGGATCTTTGATTACGTTCTCAAATTGTGGGAATCATAGTTAAGCTTTCATATATGTAGGTCGATTTACTAATTTAAAGAGTTCGAGCTATTTTTTGAGAGTCTGAGCAAATAAAAGCCCAGCTTCTCATCGAAAACAGATATGACCAACCTAACTTATCAATAGCTCATCATAACTTTTAGCTTGGGCCTTCCGCTGAGGTTGCATATTGCTTATATCATTTCGAATTGGGCACTACTGTAAAGAGAAGGGTAGCAGGTCTATTATCAACAATAAAAAAAAGCAGTATTTCCAAGCTTAGTAAACGCTGAAAAAGATTTATCTTCAGCCATTATATATATGTGGTTGGATTGTATCATTTGATCCAAGTGATAATCTGTAAGATTAACATATACCATGTAGCGTATATCACAACGCATTATGCAAGTCCAGATTTCGTTTAACTAAACAGAATGTACAAGGGGTAAGACTGAAGTGGGCACATTCTGAATGCTTTGAAAGCATTCAGCTGGCAACTATATGCAGCTGCGTCCCAAGAATCCGACCTTGAAAAGCCAGTAAGTAGAAATAGCATGTTCTTTAATTTAACTTTGAACTTGAACCACTAATAAAACTTAAAATAGTAAAATATAACTCTTTTGAATTCGACCGGAATTAGCTACTAAAGTTAGATACTCGCTCAGTATTAAAAATACTCAGTAAATGTACTCAGATCGCACAACCTAGGTTGCCAAAGGTACTGATTACGTGTTACAGGAAATCCTGCGTCTCTGGATTCTTTGACCGTGCTACATCCGTTCATCCGGCTTCGGGTTACCACTTTTTGTCTAAAATTCAACCCATTTTTATAAATTCTGGACTTTAAGCAACACAAATGAACTAATGCGATTTCAGCGCGTCATTTCTAACAACTGCTACTACTCTAAAAAAGTCCTTCTGTTTTCCAACATAACTGTATTGGCGGGAAATTTGAGTCGGGCTGTATTCTTCATTAAATCGAAGGCGTAGAGTCTAAGCCTACTCTACAAAGCGATCCCAGACCTCAGTGTGGTGGAAAGTAAGCTAAGTGCCTCGTGAGAGCCCTTAGTGCTACAAAACTAAATTAATAATTCGAGTTTTAGTCTCTGTACTGTCATTAACCATTACGTTCAGATAGTCAATACAGGTAATATTAGTTTAATAATATTACAAAGCTTTTATTCTGATCCCGTGCGGATCTTGTACCTCAGTAGCAATCTAATACCCCTACGCCATGGCCGCTGATATCCTAGGGCCCGCCCGGTCCAATGTAAATAAGGGCTGCAGGCTAAATGAATTAAGTAAATGACCATACGTAGATTATCGCTCGTACGTGATAGCCAGTAGCGTGCTACCTACATGATATGACATGTAGCTAATGTGGTAAGTCCGAAGTTTATCCTGAGCACCCAAGGCGTAACTTCTACATCTTAGTTTAACGGATTCTAGATACTAAGAGACTTTACTGAGTTTATCTTTTGAGATTTAAGTACATCCTAACTTATTTTAGCCTTATCCACTCATCGAAATGTCTATGATAAAAATGTTTTTGAACTGACTACAGTTTGTCCGAAACATACTATTGTTTAATAGCTTGTATGTCGTGCTTCCTTCTTGTGATTCCGCACCTCTGTTCATCAACAGGTAAAATTTAATAGTACATACCATTATATTTTAGATGTATTCGCTTAAATGTTCAATTTACAAATCTATCCATGCTTTAGGACACAAAAATATGTCGTGAGCGTCTGCACTTTGATTCAAAACTAATCTAAATCGGTGCAGGTCGGAACATCATATTAATTAAAATTCCTAGACGACGCTGGCGCCGTAGGCCTGTTGGCAAGGTATCATTAAACTGAATCCTTAGCCGATAGTATGAAAAATTGTTGCCTTTCTAAACTGTGCATCTCGAGCAGACCGAATGGAAACGAAGTATTTATTTCGAAGTGGTAGAGTAATAACGGTGGTCGATGTGAACTACATATGAACTTTGACTTCAAACGGCTACTCGAGACTGGGCGCATCATCGAAAAGCCGAAAATACAATTATTTAACTTTACTTAATATATAATAATGTTAATAAATGCCAATATACATAGGAAGTGTATTGCCATATCGGACCATCTATAAACGAACTGATGGGGCGCTCAGAAAACATTATTAGTAGTGGTAGTAGTAGTAGTAGAGTAGTAGTAGTAGTAGTAGTAGTAGTAGTATTATTATTATTGGCTTAAGTCCAGTAAGGCAGATAGAACGATAGCGAGCAAAGGGTCCTAAGTGATAAAGCAGGCTGACCCTACGACATTTCCAGATGATGGAATGACAGGAAAAATTCAGCTGTAACTGGTGTTATGCTGTGAGTGTTCGTGCTATAGCAGAGGCCCATACGCAGTAAGGCAAATCTGTGAAATGAAAACAGGGAATGCTAGATTTGTACCCAACAGTTCTCTTGGACGCCTCTGCCATTTGTCGGCATTAAGTATATTTTGTTTCTGCCAGGCAACGATGAGTGATTGAACAGCACATTTCAGTCACTAGTGCAAAACATGGAAAATTGACATAAGATACAAGTTTATACAAAAGCACGATCGTACTCAAGTTGTAGAATATAATATAACACACTGCTTATAAACAAGGCGCCACAAGAACAATAATCGACGGATGGAACTTTCTTGGTGCTATCTTTTCGTATAACTTCGCAGGTTAACTTTTTCTACTTTACGGACCAGGTGTATTGAAATCTTGAGTGTCAAAAATAGCAAATATACCTCTCTGCCATCCTTACGGAGAGTCTACGATAGCTGTGAGGTCGCAGCAAATCAAGGCGGGCCGTAGTCGCCCTAAGAAACTGATGGTTCCATCCATGTTGGAAATTTTCATAAGGCACCAATATTAGTACGTTATCCTAGAGATTCGAAACTTGTATCAAATAGAGTGATTCAACCGAGCCGGCCATTTGATATAGGATACAGGAAATGAATATTAGGCCAAATATTCCGGTGCGACTTCGAAAAAGAAACTCTAGGTAAGCGGTTGTTAACAACACACCTGTATACACCGTATAATCAGCTATAGAGCTAATTTGACATTATTTGAACTTTACATTTTTACAGCTAAGTAAATTGAGAAAAAAAAGCCCTTCACCCACCACTTGGTTACTGCTACTTCACTACTCGCCACTGGTTGATGGATAAGTTTTCATTTAAATTTAGGCTCTATAGCAGGCCGAATTAGATATTCAGTATGAAATCTCTGCTACTATAAAAGTAAAACGTGGGTTTTTTTTTCCTAACCGGTTTTTAGTACACTCGAAGAACCAATGTTCGCTATCTAGCCTGTACTCGTTCAGCGCACGTCTACACTGTATTTTCAAGTGAAATACACGAACCGACAATTTCTATTATTTAGTATACTTGTGTGACAGAAGGTTAGGTGGTGGGTCGATCCGAAAGACTCGCATCGACCGATAGAAGCAGACGCATTCACGGCTCGACCTACGGCAGCAAATGCAGGTTCACCGATGGCATTGCTATTTACCACCTTAGTTTTACCTTCTCATCGACTTCATCGATCACTGGTGAGTGATGATACCGTTTAACGAAACGGGCTAAGGATTGGAACTTGCAACTAAGACAGACCTCAAGGCCTTACTGACTAAAGCGTTCGTACGTTATTATAAGCTTAAATAGCAGTTCATCTATTAATTCATGTCCCGTTGTCATGCAAAAATTATAGCAATATTAATAATAAGCAGATTTCAGACTGTGACCTTAGCTTCTGTGAGGGATTTTTTTTCGTAAAGAATTAATTATTCTATCAGCCCAGGGACTCGTCACGTCGGATATGATAAGAGAATTATGTATTTTTTGTCAAGCCACGTATATCTGTGTGTGTGTGTGTGTGTGTGTGTGTGTGTGTGTGTGTGTGTGTGTGTGTGTGTGTGTGTGTGTGTGTGTGTGTGTGTGTGTGTGTGTGTGTGTGTGTGTGTGTGTGTGTGTGTGTGTGTGTGTGTGTGTGTGTTGTGTGTGTGTGTGTGTGTGTGTGTGTGTGTGTGTGTGTGTGTGTGTGTGTGTGTGTGTGTGTGTGTGTGTGTGTGTGTGTGTGTGTGTGTGTGTGTGTGTGTGTGTGTGTGTGTGTGTGTGTGTGTGTGTGTGTGTGTGTGTGTGTGTGTGTGTGTGTGTGTGTGTGTGTGTGTGTGTGTGTGTGTGTGTGTGTGTGTGTGTGTGTGTGTGTGTGTGTGTGTGTGTGTGTGTGTGTGTGTGTGTGTGGCAATGCCAGTTCGATCAATATACTTGCAGTAATAATAGCCCACACTCTGACTAATGCGCTTCCGTTTGGGAGCGAAATCGCGTTCATCGCAAGTTGGATTTATAAAAATCAGACGAAAGAATTTTTTTGCTTTTCATCCCTGTTTGTACTCGCAGTCTACTCTGTAGGCACGAGACGGCAGTCTATGCTTACGCTCCTTCTCGTTGGGCACTGGACACACCGAGCAGCGAGGCCGGAAGTGGTCCGAGCAACAAAAGGCACGCTGCCGCTTAACGGATAATTTCGTAGCCATTTCATAGGCACACTTATCCGCAGATATCTTCATACGTTCTCTGTAACATAGCTATGATCGTGCTATGCTAGACTTTACATGTGAAAAAACTGTCTATTCAGAAAGCAAAAATGAGAAACAATAAATACCATTAAATTAATCTAGAGAGAATGGTCTACAGCGAAAACTATTGTTCAGTTGTGTCTAGTAGTCGACTATGGCTTTTGGATCCTGGGCATAGCTGAGCATACATCGACACCCACCCCGTATTCAACTTACGGAGTTCTTAAAAATATCTACATCTAGGTGGCTGGCAGGTTAGGGTGATGCAAAAAGGCTGTTGTGCATTCCTGGGTAATAAACCAGAAACCAGCGAACAATTGTTAATTATTATGCAAACTCTACGTGGTTTACTCACAACACCATGTGTATTAGCGGGCTGCACACGTCATCAAAAAACTCTGCACGTATGCCGAAAAACATGACGAATGGTAAATTATCGTCTAAAGGCTAGAGAAGCCTTCGTCTAGGGCACGCCTCTCAGCAGTCCGACAACCTGCAACACAATTCATTTTCGAATTATGAACAAATCGTGGTACCTGTCTCGGACATTCTGCTAAAATTCGAACTGAATCAATGACCTTTACTGTGGGTCCCTGGTTTTCTTTATTTTCTTTTTCCGACAAGGCGAAGGCTAAAGGCCTATATAGCGCTAGGCAAAATTAGATGCTGAGGCAGTGCTACGTAGTGAAACGACGAAAGTAAGGCATTAGGCCCGGTGGTCCTAATAGGCCTGGGCGCTTCTGTCTCCTCTGGTTGTCTGTCACCACCAGTACCGTAGTCCTTAAGCTACGCGTTACTATGTGTAGTCGTAATTTCCATATTCATATTTGTCGTATCTTTCTTCTTCAAGTGCGGGTGTGAAATACTTTGCCTAAACTGCCGGAGCGCGCCGTTGAGCTTTTGGAACTCCGTTACTAGTTGTGCTCCACCCTAGATTACAGGCACGACTTCGCCTAACCCAGTACGTTGGCGAGGGACAAAAAGTTTTCGAAGCTTTTCAATAGCAGCAGTGGCGCGAACGGACACTGGTCGCATCCCGCTGAATAGGGCAAAGTTTACTTCCTTCATGAGCAGTTATCTAGTGAAAGACAGCGCTTGATTGTTGTTGTGCCTAATACCGCTGATGTTCAAGCAGCTCAATTAAATGCAATGGTTAGTTTTGATCTGACGAAACTCACTTTACTGACCTGTTAAAATGATATTATAAATCTATTCGAAAATGTGTATTGGGCTCTGGTAGTTCCAAGAATGATGCGTTGTAACAGTTTATAAAGACCTACATTTGTATGTAGGACATCAGATGATAAATTTTCATGCCATAAATTCTATTTAATTTGACCATTACTTGCGTCGACCAAAGCTTGAATACGAAGTCTGAACCGCTTCCAGGCTCATGGCAAAGCTCCATCCATATACTGAATCCCGTTTTAATAATGACGGTGTGCGGGTCGACGTTATCGCCCCAAGATGCTACTAGACTTTCACCCAGCTATTCTGTTCACCTAATAATCTAACGAATAAAGACCTAGACTTTTAAACGGTCATACGACTTTTTTCCAAAAAAAGGCCGCCTGCACTAATTTACAATCGTAAATGAATGTGCCCTCAAACTAGAAAATGTGTGGCCTACCAATTGACATTTAGAATTTTAACACGTTTCTTAGAGCATCCAAATTAACTTCTGTGTTAGGAGATAGGCTCTTCAGAAAAAAGTGTGACTGACGGCATGGTGGCTTCCGTCGTCTTCCTCAGTAGCCTGAATGCGAACACAGACTGGAATTTGGCGATCGTCTAGCTTGTGGTCAGGGCAGTGGCCTTTATTTCTGCATCTTCGCTGAATGTGTTTTCGTCATGAAAATAATCGAAGCGGCCTGCTGTTGCTACTGCGTGCTTGAGAGAACTCATTGATCAGATGTATTGGCTTCATTATTTCCAGAGAGGTTCTGTCCGACGTTGACAATATAAGATTCGTACGTGAGGTGTTCCTGAATGATCCAACCAATGGTAGGCCTAAAAATGTCGAATTTGAAAATGAAAGCGCTCACTGAAGAAGGACAACTGCGCTTGAGGAGTTCTAGTATTTTTCTAGTTGTTTAGTTGTTCTATTCGTTCAAATGTTCATAAACCTGCTTATGTCCCTTTGATGTATTTACGTAGTTATATACGGTCACTTGTCGATTTCGGGTAAGCAAACAAAT
Source organism: Varroa destructor (assembly GCF_002443255.2). Classification (NCBI taxonomy): domain Eukaryota; kingdom Metazoa; phylum Arthropoda; class Arachnida; order Mesostigmata; family Varroidae; genus Varroa; species Varroa destructor. The sequence continues at coordinate 17,516,870 of NW_019211458.1, forward strand.
TTGGGGGTCCTAAGTAAGAAAAATCCTCATATTTATGCCAAGATCCGATGGAAACAAATGCCCATAGTTTCGTTCTTATTCTAAGACACAATACATCAATATTGTTGTCTTACATATATTGTAAAAAAATGGATTGATTTTCTTCTTGAGTAAAAACAAGTAACTGTGGCAGCGAGATGATTAGTAGAAAAATCTAATATACACTAACGATATATGTACGATTTCAGAGTATACCTGTTGCACAGTTTGCGTGAATCAAGAAAGCTATTAAATATAAGTTGAGGTTCGATTGACAGGTTATAACGAAAATCGGTGGAAAAACAGGTAGCCATGTCGTGCCTGACATGCTTCATGTCAGGTACAACAGATTCTGATTGTCCCTTGCCGAGCTTATAGCTCTATCTAATGTATAGAACCTATACAATAAGATCTCAAACTAAATAATTGATAGAACGAGTAATTCTGATGTTATCATTAATAAAGCATTTTCGTACTGAATCATTGTATCAAGTATGAAGCTATTGCCTATTGCTATGGTTATAGGAAAGATACGAAAGAAATCTATCTATATTTCTAGTTTTTTTTTAATTTCAATATATGCAAATCACAGAAATCATTAGTTCTCTATATGGGCCTTAGACCATTAAAAATAAGGCAGTTCGTTAATACCTAATAGTTCGTATATTTGTGATGTTATCATACAATAATGAGTTTGGCGAAACACAATCTTAATTTTACCTACTTGCCCTAGATTGCTTTGAGCTACCTTTAGTAGCATCTATATATTTATATATACCAACAATCTATCTATATATACTAATAATCTATCTAATATATACGAATAATAGTATCTATATATCTATTGTACATATTATTATTATTACACATCATATAGCACCAAACATGAGAAGTTTGTTCTTGTTGAAAAAAATGTTCAACGCACTTAAACCTTAAGGCAGTTCCGTAAGCATGAATTTTTCTTCTTATTAGGAGTTTATACTTTTGAATTGGTGAATAGTATGCATCGGAATCAGATATCCAAACTGGGAATTTTTCCTATGGGATATTTGCGAAATTTTATTCAAAGAGGAACTTCTTGTAGGTGCTAAAAATGTCATTCTTAAGGATCATGTTTGTTCAATATAGCGACGACTTACTACAACCATAAGAACGACAATCCAGAACCTAAAATTTAAAAAAAAATCGTCATTCTTTAAAAACTACCTTCTTTTGATCCGCCAAGAATTTTTTAATCGTAATTATACAGCAAACGGCTTTGGTAGGTATAATATCACTAGCGCATCGCCTAACTAGATTACGTACAACAACTGCCACGAGATTTAATTTTTCGCCTGATACGATGACCGAAATTCCCAGAAATGCAAAAGTTTAGAACGACCAAAAATTTTAAAAAATGCAAGGGTATAGAAAATCTTGAGACAATTAATCGTTTAAGCTCATCTAGACTGTCGAATTTATATTCTACCCTTTAAAACAGGCCTTTTTTTTATGAATCCAAGTATATCAAAGATGGTCTTTTCAGGATTCTTCGAGCAGTTCAAGACCTCCTGGTTTTCAAAAGCCGCAGCAAAGTTGTTATTTTTGATAGTGGACAAAAAGGCTAGATAGTAGCTGATCTTTACTTAACATGGGAGAAAAAGAGGGAACAGTTTTCCGCTGTGATAAGCTTCTGGCTCTTTTCCAGAAAAAATTGGCTTTCCGGCAGGCGGTGATATGATTTATTATTGATATTAGGCGACAATAAGTTACTTGAAAAAACTGCCACTTAGGAGAAGTGATTTGCACTTTTTCGTAGGTGACCTGCGCATCCAAAGATGAACGATTGATATCGTTTGCTGTATAGAATATTAGATAAATCATCTAACGACTTCGACCTGTGCATGAACTTGAAGTAGAAAAATTCTTTTCACTGCGTTTTTATTCTAAGAGCGTTTCAGGATATCCAACGCGAGTAAGGCGGCCTATGCTGTCGTATTTTTGATTGACCAATTTTCCAACTTATGCTAAGTTCATTTCATCTGCTAATGCAATACGAAACTTGCTTTTGAGCGTGGTCGATCACAAAATGGGTCCTGCTGACACAGATTCAAGGACAGATAGAAAAAGTGTCCAAATCGCAGCATTGAAAACCTTTCAGTACTCTAAACTTGGTGGAAATATGACGTGAAGCAAGCTCGCCAAATAGCCACCTTAAGTCCGAAGAGTTTTCGCATTAGCTGATCATACAAAGAAATTGTATTTGACGCAGTACGCTCTGTCTCCCATGGCAACTTTTCTTTTCCCATTCCTCTCCCTCTACATACATATGTTCCCATATTGTTACCAAACGACCTGCACTTAATGTCCATTTCGTACCACTCGCGAATTGACGGAAAGGCTTGCGCGCTATATTTGATAAATACATACAACGACGGCCGATATCTACCTTGCTGTCACTTCAGGTTACAGGCGACAGGCCATCAGAGCGGCAGGGCTTTTGCTTGCATTGTTGTGTCGTCTTGGTCGACAGGCGTCAAAGTCCCACAACAAAGAGTCCAAGATAGCAGTTGCTAGAATAACATAGCTCCAGCCGAGCTATAGCCAGGCGCTCCGTCCTTAACTACCCGCCGTTGCCAAACCATGTGTGTGCGAAGAAAAATACGGAAGAGTAGGCAATCGCATTTGATAAATGTTACCCTAACGAGCCGCCTGAGTTTCCGAACGCTTGGCACGAATGGAAGGCTGACCATTGGGCTAATATTGACGGTACTAACATCGAGATGGCAATGTTATCCCAGATACATGGTCGGTAACGGCTTGGAATTTTTGGCGACAAATATCGAAAACAAAGAAACACGATGAATGTAACGAGTCAAAGTAATGCCATTAACTTACCCTGAAGGGAACGATCCCACAGAGGAATTTTTTTCCTACTTTACAGAAGATCTGAACACAATGTTTGCATCTGTCCCGCGGCCTCCAAATATCAGGCCGCGCAAACAGAATTGTTACAGGTGCCATCTAAGATTGATCGTAACGTAAGGTGCGAATCCCATTATCTATGAAAATCATTCATTAGCCGAAAACCTAGCATGAGTTGTCTTGCTTACAAACTAAATTAAAAAATCATGCTTGTAGCGATGTTTGGCCTTTAAAAGCTCCTAGGTGGGTCGGCTGATACGAATGCCCAGCTTAAAAAGCGGAATCAAGGTCGATAAGAGTCGGTACACTGGTCAATGGGAATAATAGTGATGACAGCTAGCGTAGCACTCCGCCCATACTTATCGGGCTCCATGGGTATTTTATCAGGTCAATGTGTACTATGACATAACAAAGTGTTGGCTGTATGCCGAACGCTATGAAAGTCCACCTGGTGTCTAACTTTATATCGGCTTATAGAATATAAGGCAGGTATTATAAGCGAATATATAGCAACATATGCTGAAGTACCATTATATTTATACATCGTCTTCGTGTGTCACATTGAGACCCTGTCAGCAATGAAAAATACCTTTCGACCAGATTGAAGACAAATGTAGATACGTAAGACCGAACAGCGTCAGTCCTGAGACCTTTGAATCCGGCCAGAAAATATGCCTTGCTAATACTCGTTAAAACGTAGTCGCAAGTGCGCCCTCGGCTTCGCGAAGAAAAACAGTACAGCCTTTTTCTGCATAATCATATTTATACGTTATAGTTACGAAGAGGTAAACAGAATGACAGTGAGCATCGATTGACGCTTCTAATAAGATCAAGTTTAAAACGACAAAAAAGCGCTCTAAGAGCACAAAGGTTTGGCCTCCTATAGACGGTGCAGCAACATATTTGAATTTCTATTGTTCTGATGTTAAAAAAATCTTAATAAAAACAATTGTACATAGCTACAGTAGAAAATGACGCTGCGTGTCTCTGTGATAGCCCACCAGGTGACGCACTTCCATGATAATCTTAAGGAACTCGACCATTGGCTTTTTGCAATCTTTCGGCGATACCTGACAAAAAACTTGAAACTGACGGGCATTGACAGCATGCTAAACGTGCTACTCGAAATACGCTAGTAAAGGTTCTGAGAGATGAACGGTAGCTACGGTAGATACGGATGAATGGTAAATGGCTTCAGTTTACTACTGTGTGAAAAATATTTTCAGAACCCTTCGCAACGACGCCGCACCTTCATATTAAGAAATATATAGACTGACTTCATCGACAGTTGAGTTTAATTGACTCTATATGTAATCGACACTAACCTAAAGATAGGTCAATTATAAGATAGGTGTATTAACGTAATTTACCTTTTCTAAATTGGGTCATTTAGGAGGAGGTCTTGTGCCTGTAGAGAAAAAAAATGTTTAATCAAGCTTCTAACTAATGTGAAATATACAAAATGTAGAAATAATTATTATCGTATCCTAATTATCCTAGGTGATTCCGTATCAGTACACGATATGAATACAAAACGCTATTTAGATAACTAGTACGACCTGCCAGATATTATAATAGGTATACTTGAATTTTTCACGCGGCAAATGCAACTCTCTCGTTTTTTTTGTGTTATAAGAATAGAATTCTGCCACGTGACCGTGCGCGAGCATAACCACCCTGCACGTGAACTTGTTGTAGTTACACCCTGATGACATCTTTCTTTGAAAACGAAATATCTGTCATGCCGCCATATTTGTTGGAAAGTTTTGAATACATTTCATAAGCTTTCGTACACTGAACGCCTGCACTGGCCTGTCCGTAAGAAGGCACAATTGCCACTTACAGATCGCAATCGCTGTATCGCATGATATTTAGAACAAGCAGACACATGCTATCGGAGTGCTTTAATCTTGTTTTGGACTAATTTGTCAGGGTGAATCGTATCTGGTTCCACTGTGTAAAATTGCATTTTGCTGCAGTTTACACCATACGTTTTTGTAGGCTCAAGCGTTTCCGTCCCTGCGTATATGTTCACAAAGCATGCCTATTGCAACAAGCATCCTTACAAGAGTTTAAATCTGCGAAAGGCCAACCCGAATATGTTTGTCCTATTATTTCTGAGAAGATGGACTCTTTTGGTATTAACATGAGATTGATTGCTTGATGTCGGTCGCACTTGATAAATCTAACCTTCTTGATTAAGGTCGATGGCTCTGGCCTAACCGAACCATTAGTCTCTCTAAACTTTCCCAGGATTCAGGTCTGGCTTGTAATCTGCACCTTGTTTTCAATTAGCACCTAGGCATAGGTTTCCACTTACAAGGCTTCACCTATAAAATGTACATCGATAATTGTAAAACATACACGAGAAGTTGAAATGGCGGGAGCAGCGCACTGAAAATTTAGAGTATAATTCACTTGGTTTGTTGTATGAATCTATATCGTATAGCCATGTCACACAAAGGTATTTCACCTGGGGCCTGATAAAAGTTCGACATGCTCATCCCTGTGCCTACAACTATTCTTTAAATTTAACTAAATATTTATCTGTACATTTGAAATAATCACGTATATGCCAGGAGAAAGGGGCCGAATATTAGATAATACTTACTTCATATACTATAGAAAACATGCAAGCCTGTTAACTGTCTACACAAAAACAAATATGTGATATTGAAAAATAATGTACATGAAGTAGAATCTTCCATTTGGCTATTATCTACGCCTCCCACCTAATAACCATCACAACGGCGGGAATAATTCTATTTGATGGTAAAGCTAGCAAGAATTAGTCGGCCAGAAACGGGGATCATTCTGTTTTGTCGAACTCTGAAACATACAGATTCATTAGATCCGAGTACGGATCAAATCAGACAAATCGCTTAGTCTATCTAAGGGTTTCTATATATTAGGATCCTATATAAATTCTACGGAAATATTACATACGTCCAGTTCAGTTTCGAGGGTGATTTGCAGCCACTTCCGTGTTAGCAATCAGCTGTCAATATCAACTAGTGTTATAATATCTGAGTCACGTTTCCACTTTGTATTCGTTAAGCGTATGTATATATCTATGTCTGCGCATACTGTTCACCGCTTCCTTTGAAAGTAATCAGTTGTTTGGTACGCTGGAAATGTGTAGATTCCCCGTTTGCCCCTTTCTGAAATTTGTTTTAATATGAGTCAAATTGGCGGCAGCGAAACAACTCGGGAGATCGGTTGGTCTGTTGACTACGAGCGACTATTCAACAAAACACAAGGCTTTCACAGCGCGAGCACCCAAAAAGTCATGCTGTGTGCCTGCATTGTCGTATAGTCAACATGCAGCATGCATGTTGACTATACGACAATGGTATCGTGGTTCGTCGTCATCCACTGATAGCTCTACTTTTAGTGTTCGATACAGATGAAGAAAAATCCCACAGGCAACACAAGAAAGAAGCGCGAGAGGGAATCGGGCACAGACGGCTGTACCCGCACCCGTCACTTCGACACAATGTGTATTCACTTGCCGACGCTTGCCTAATGGATGTTTAATGACTCTTCACTAGCACTATCGCCATTATCACTGCCACCACCGATATTATTATGAGAGTCACAAAGCACACGTGTGTGGGTTTGACTTCGGCTTCAATGCGCTGAATTACACGGCCACATCGATTCCTGCCCCTGAGCCCCTGCTCTCGAGCTTCCTTTCCGCCCAGGCAGAGGGAACAGAAGACCCATGGGCCCAATGGGCAGCGTTCGGCAATTTGAAAACCATCGAAGAAGGCGCGAGAGAAAGGCTAGAGGCAACCGTGACAAGGGCTGATCCAAAAATACGCGAGGGTGAAGGAAAACCTTTCAGTTGAGTCGAAAGTCGTTCGGCAGATGCCTCTGATGGAATTCAGGTGAGAGTGTCAAAATGCCATCGGGCGTTGCAGGTTTTGTGCTGCACATGTGATTAGGGAAGCGCCGTTAGCGGCAACAAGTACTTAATACTTGTTTCGTGAACAGTAGGGACAGTGAAAGCAACAGCGGCGGCAGCCGTAACAGGCCTATGAGCTGGACCTGAGTAAAAATAGTGAACGTGGTTTAGCGGCCGGGCAGTGAGAACAGGCCAAATGCGGGCTTGCAGTCAGACTCAAGATTAGACATGAAAACTGAAATGATCGGTTGAACATTCCACAACTTCGGTTTAAAAGCGGCCTTGGGATGGCCTTGGAAGAAGCAATCTTTACAGCGCGCGCGAACACATCTCGAAAATAGAAAGAAAGAGGGCCTGACAGGGAAAATAGCAGATGAGAAGCTTGACAGAGCGAGAGTGACGGACGGCAGCACTCACCAAGATCCAGCGAATGGAAGCGGGAATATTAAAGGAAAAAATCACTTACATAGCCAACTAACAAAAATCACTAGTCTCGATCTCTGTCTTAAGGGAAGTAAGAGTCTTGTGCAAATCGTTTATCTGACGATCTTACTGTAATATATTTGTCTTCTTTTGATAAGTATATTATAGCTTTTATGGTGATTTATGCGTACAGCAACCGTAATTATGTTTACATTACCGATATATGGCTGGCACTTTGTGGTGAATATGTTTATATACGAAAAAATGTTAGTGTAACTTGTTGATTAATTTGGTGTTTCGCCTTTTTGCATTTCTATATATTCTTAATTTTTATCTCAGAAGTTTAGAGTCTCTGACTTGTCAAAAGACAAAAGGTCCATGGAAAAATGCCTCTATCGGTATTTACGCATATAACAGTATTAGCGAGGAACTGGAAACAGGTATGAATAATTGCAAGCGCTAAAAAAACTCGATTTGCTTCGCTTATTTACTTCCATTTGTCAAAAACAAATATATATATATATGTTGTATTTCAACGTTACAAATACAACAAAAGAAACATAAATAGAAGGTTTGACAGTTGATCGACTTTTTCCAATATAAAACATCCAATCAGAGGAGACATGTAAGCATTAGCCCTTACGTAGATAATGTGCACGTTACATATCTTCTTATTCCTGCGAAGATATGGTATATTCACCTGTGCTCGAAGATCAATGGCAAGCAAAAATCGCGACCTGAAGAATGCATTCTGCACATAAACTTGAACACACACCTCGAAATGAATAATAGTGATCGTTAATAGATATCGGCAAGCACGCATAGTGGAGCTCTAGTAAGATTAGCGAGGCTCTCCATTGCTACTACAAGGTCCGCCGTTTTCGCCGCAAGGCTACGACGCACAAGATAGTAGCTTTGCATTTCCCAGCGCGATGATACGCCAGCTTGATGTCACTGCCAGAAACGCCAGATCCAGCCTGTGCAATGGAATTGGTCAAATAGATGATGTTAGATGTCGACGAGAACGACAACGGCGAAGCTCTGTGCCTTTCTTGTATTCGGAAACCTAGAGCTTCTTTCATTAGATCGGTAAAGAAGACCGTCGTCCGGCGGCGTCACTGTCGTAATCTCTGTTAATCTGTCAGTTTGTGTGTCCATCAAGAACTCATTGCCCCACTGCCGTTTTTCGGGCTAACACTCTTTAGCCCAGATTTCATCAAAGAATGCGCGCGGGTTTGAAAGCGGGCCCCGGCCGCCGGCTTCTAGTCTCGCGGGACGACTTGGAACTGGGCTAAGTATGCTCACGCATACTTTTACTGCTCGTACCTGTTTCTCACACACACGCAGAAGCACCAACAGACACAAACAGAAAGTTGTCAACCTAGGACAAGGAAAGCAGCATTTCGTTCACAGTTGCCATTGGCGTCAGGTACCACCGAGTGACCGGATAGGATGCTGCAGGTGAATGCGTACAACCATACATCCACCGGTTCTCTCGCTATCCTCTTTTTTCATTCTCATAATGTCGGTGTTTCCCTATACCACAGAACCAGGACGACATCGGCCGCCCTAGCTTTAAAGCTTGTAGCGGGAGGGGCAAGTTGAAAGAGGCACAGTTGGCAGCTCCCAGCTGCCTCTGGTATTGGGGCTGGGGGCAATAATGGTTATCTCTCGTAGTGGTCGACGAGAGGATGCGGAGGATCGCCTGAATCGAAGCCGTGATTACTCAACCATGCGCGTGCATATGAATAGAGCTTAATCAATAAGTGTATTATACAGTAGCGGCAACGGTAATGCAAACGAACTCACGAAAGAGCGGACGAACGGGAGAATTAGAGCCTTTAAGTTTCACTTGCCATTTCTCGTATCTATTCTACTGATAATATATGGAAGTATGCAGGCGAATGTTTCGCCGTAGCATCCGGAGAGCGTCGGGGAGACGTCTATTGCACAGCTTCGCCTCGTCGCAAGCCATTGCCGAGGCAAATAAGAAGCATGTAGACATTCATTAAACATACTTACAGTACGACTGGTCTTAGTGAAGCCACTTGCGCGGCATACTGTGTTGTAGAATAAGGTATGCTGAACACAAACACCCAACATTCAAAGACATCGGGTTGAACACAAATGCTTTACTTTCTCACGCAATAAAGCTCGTAGCAAATAACCTAACGGTAAGTAGTAAATATTAGTAGGTAAACCCCTGACCAGTGGGTTAAATATTTTAACACGGCGAGCTTTTTCTCATGGATTCAACTATAGGTGTCAGAACGTACCTGAAACGTGCACAGACATAAGTACATATCCGTAACCCAGATTTCTAATCATATCTGGATAGACGCTTGTTATGTACCTTTACAGTAGTTGTGCCGAATATCGCAGCGAAGACATGGAGCTGATCTAACCTGTCAATGGAGACATGGAAGAAGACACGGAGCTGTCAATGGAGATTGTAATAACACGTCCATCTGGTTACTGCAAGAGCTTTTCCCAGAAAAGCATCACGCCTTAGTCCCATATTCCTAACTAATTTGTAATTTTGCAGAGCACAAAAAATAAAGCACTTGCAGCGGCTACTATAGGTGCCAAAGAGTGCGTATGACCTAATCCAAGTTCTTGATATAGGGGCCTTACGTTCGACTGTCAACTCGTACGAATTTATCTAATCTGACAGCATCAATGCCCCAGCCCGTAGCCTCCTAATTGGCAACTTGCCTATGGCATTTTCAGAACTAATTTTGAATATATTACATGATAGTAGAAATTTTTAAGTTATTCTAGCAGAATGCTTTATCATTTATACGTTAGATGTAATTACCCTCCTCTTTTCTATCCATTAATAGAGTAGTTTGCACGTGGATAATGTCTACGCGCTCGAGTCGGGCCACTTCGGGGGTGATCTCCAACGTTTTCATAACATTTCCTCTTAGTAAACTGCATTCGGGATCAATGCGGGAGGTTATGCTTCCAGCCGTTCAATAAGGAGGCTAATGAGTACCTACACTAGGTAAAACTTTGGAGTGGACTATCATGATGCGAGCCGCGAGCAAATTTGCGTCTAGATCGTTCATGCTCGGTAACTGGTCAGTTGGTATAGGTGACATAGTGGGGGACATTGTTCACCTGACTGAAAATCGCGTTGCAAAAGCACAACGTTGAACAGGGGGCTCGACCTCGGTCAATGGTCTGTGCCCATGCATGGATGGGAAATACCGAGCAAAGAAGCAGCTAAAAACAGTTCCATACCACGATATGTAAAGACTAAGCAAGAGTAACACACACAGTATTCTTAAATACGAAGCGTTTTTGTTTGTAGCAGTTTGTAATTTGACATTCCTTCACAGAATTTTCTGGCCATAAAACTAATTCAAATAATCTCAAAAATATATCCTTCTTCAGACATTGGCCGTCGAATGCGAGCTTGAATTCACGTAACCAAATTAAATATTTAGGATTTCCAGTAATTTGCGGGATTTAATATTAGCGTATTGTGCATACTAGCATTTGTAGTGATCTGGATATATATCATAAAGGACATACTGAAAAGATCCAAACAGCTAATGATTGGTCATTATACCTAAGTATAAGTACCTGCCCTGAATACAAGGATAATTGAACTTAGCCAGACGATCGATGCGAGGGAGTGCTAAATAAGCATCTACTGGCCTCGAACGATCCATCACGTCAAAACAGTTCGTTTTGCTTATTCTGAACCGTGGCCCGCGTAGCCGATACGATTATTGAGGTAAGCCATCGGAAGCCGCTTAGTAAATAGAAAATCACGTGTACAAAGCTAAGTTAAAAACTCTCGAGGCACTCGATCACGTGGCTTATTAGGCGTGGGGAGAACAACCGTTCTAGTTAGAGAGTTCGGAAGCTTACGGTATATTTTTAGGTATACACGTGGGTTAGGGTGTATTTTTAAACGCATATTAAAAATTTCCACGGAATTCAATATCAACTTGCAGCTATCACGAAACGACGGTTCTGGGTGAGATGTTAGTTCCAACAACGTGCACCTTCCTCATGATGTGCGTATCAAACGGTACAGAATGCAAAAGTAAACTGAAGGATACCCGCCAAAAAAATTCCAAAAACATTTCGAAATTAGAACTTTTCTTGTAGCGAGTTTTATTATTGCCGTGTACTTCTATAATCGGAAGGATGTAACTATCTCAAAAAAATTCCCACTATTCTGCGGGGTACTGCACATGAATGTTAACCGGTGTCGGAAATAAACGAGTGTTGAACGCAGTTCTTTTCCACAGTCGAACCCCCCTATACTATACGACGTGTGTTTGCTTGTTAGCCTACGACTTATCATGGACTAAATTACCAAAAAACTAAACGAAAATACAAGTGACCACTTCCCTACACCGTCGATCTAGAACAATGCATTTATAGAATTCTCGCCACGCCTTCGTCGAATGTGTCATGTTTCCCACGCTCGTGATTTGAAAATAGTCGGTCCACAACGGAGCAGGACAGTGTGGCGACTGGCATTGTCCGATGTGAAAAGTCGTGTCTACTATGATATGCGCCTTGCTTGTGTTGTCCAGTAGAGCTCGTATATAAACAAAGTTGATTCTAATAGGCACAGTCTTTCAGGCCTGCTTGGCCATTGTCCGTGTTGTCCAAGGACTTCATGTAGTTACAAATCTACAGGCGCTGTTTCAACCTACCAGAAGTGCTCATTCGTATTAGGCCAATGTCGTATACCGGCTTAGTAACCAAATTACCGGAGTCTGCAAAGGAGGCCCCACTATACGGCGCAAAAGACGGCACCCCCATTCACAACGGCTGGAAACTTAGTTGCACATGTACCTCTGCGTGTGATACCGTATGCTTGACTTAGAAACGCATAAAGCTTGTATCGCGCATTCTTAACTAGTTCATCCGTCGTCTCTTCCGTTTCGACCCATCGAAACGAGAATCGATTGGAACGTCAGTCGTATATAGCTTGGCGTTGAGGGTTTACTGCTGTAATAGTACATAGAGATACCACGCAATGTCCCTCGTATTAGTTTTCCTAAATGACGGTGTAAAAGAAACCCGGACACTGGAGGATGAGATGCCTTGAAATGCACGCGGTTCATCGATAGTACATTCAATTCAACAACGGAAAATCATGACGCGTTGGCGGGTTTGAACATAGAAAATATATGATTATACCAGTAACGTACACATTTTCATAATATGCTGTAACACTGTCCCTATTTCGAAATACGATATCACCTATCATTGCGATTACGGCTGCTTCAGTTATATATGGCACCAGTCCTAAAACATACATAAAAAATATGCTACACAGTCTCATCAGACAACGAACGCTCCAATCAATAATATCACCAGATTTATTCTGCACGATGGAGCGTATGAATTAATAACTTCGAAATCCGAGCCGGTATAATTCCGAATTAGAGAGATTATTATCGGTGACTATCTAGCTTAAAGCACATACGACGCGTGGACGGCATACATGAATGTACGGATAAAATTGTTTATATGAAAAATGGATGATCCCGATCATATACAATGCGCTGGTTTGAGATTCATACTTTCAGTCAAGGCATTATGAATCGGTTGAATAGCTAGGTGACTTTTGTCCTAGTTTACGGCTTGTGCGCAGCTAATACTCTATAGATGAAATAATAGATGTTACTCATCAATCTATTAAGCTATAATTCGGTTAGTTCTAGGCTAAGCAGATGTATGATATTTTCGATTTCTAGAGCATCAGCTAAGTATATCGATTAGATTTCTATTTTCGCGGCATCATTTTATGATGCTACCTGCGTACCGTTCCGCTAGATGAGTCCTAGCTAGAGCTAGATGAGAAAAATGTTCACTTCCACCCAAATAGGTTGTGATGAGTTAGCTAGCAAGCCCGTGAGTACGCACGAAACATATCATGTAAACGAAGATTAGTATATACTTGATAAGGATCAGTAACGTTCAGCATAAGACTGAACGAAAGGTGGCGATGTAGCTAAGTTATAGATGCATAGTTGTAGATATATAGAGAAATGTTAGTGCTTAGATGCTTAGTAGGAATGAACTTAGATATTCACTCAAGAATATAGTGGGCCTCGGTACATGCAAGGTGACTGATCATGCAATTTCTTCAATTTATGTGCAAACACTAAACTTTAGCATCCATTGTCGTCACGCCTGCGTCACCCCATGTATTAAATACGATACTACGCTACATGAAATCATTTTGATCTTGGAAAAAATCAATCTATGTGTACTCGAATACATCGGTCGCTTTAACGTAATGGATTAAAACAAGAAATGACGGATCAGAACGTCTGAACGACGGAAACAGAGCAGTAAGCCCAAGTAGATTGAAAAAAAAGAAAACGAATAGAAAATTTACTTATCATCATAACTGGCAGTTAGTTCGCACGTAAAAATAATGCCGTGATATTGTTCTGGCAGAGAAGTGATGTTACGTGGCTTCCTATAGCTGAAGAATGAGTAATACAATCGATTCCCATTAACAAATTAGTTATAAGATCAACGCTAGAGCTAAACGCGAAACTTTCTAACGGCGTAGGGATTAGCGAATGTTCGAAGAGCGTGAAGGCAATTCATGCTGAAGCTCTATGAGAGCATGCAAATAAAAAAGCTAGCTAAGGCGGAATTTAACGCTAGGTATATTAGGTAGACAAATTTAAGATACAATGTATATTAGTCTATAATATTCACCGGGAACGCACTGCAATGAATGGCAGGAACATTAAGAAGGCGGCGTTACGTAATGTGTAGTAAATTATTTATTTCTATTATGCAAACGGGTTTAATCAGATTCTATTGAATATAAAGGCGCAACTACGCAACCTACAGGCTAGGGATTAGGCGATAGCCATAGGAAGCGGTTATGGTTTTGTTTTGTCTACCTATTCGGGACAAAACTACCATGATTTACACACTGTATACTAAATACGATGACGTTGCTTTGTAATCTACTATATTCGCAAGTAGATGTTGCCCTGGATAGGTGTATTGTAACCTCCCCCTATAACCCATTTTTGACTTCTGTATATATATACATATATATACATAGATTTTATAAAAAGATTTTATAAAATATTGGTGCGGGATTCGGGTGTAGATAGCGCTCTTCTTTTTAACTGTGTCTTTAACAAAAACTGATAGCTTAATGATGAATCAGTTTCTCTAGTATAAGGGTTTATTGAGTAAGTATATAAGTAAAATAAGTAATTTTTTAAGTAGAATAGCATAGACGCTAAGTAACGTATATTCGACGCAGGAACTTATATGATCTATTCACAAATGGCAAAAACCATCGATATTGTGGCATTCAGTGTTATGTTACAAATATTGTTTGTTATTTTTTCTATTTTTTTGTTATTGTATATTTCACCATATATAATACATTATCGGTATGATTAAAAAAAGGTTCGCAGTTTGGCGAGAGCCTCTGGCGTGAATTCACAATTTGGGTCTACCTTTTGCCAGATTTATACCACTACATAACCTAAACATGCGTCTGCAATGTGAATCGTGGGCTCTGTATTGTAGCAGACGCTGTTTATTTATATTGCAGTGCCAACACGGCTGAATGTGACTACGTAATGTTTTGACTACGGGAGTCGTTATTTTGTCAGGGTCTTTATAAGCCGAAGTCCGTACCCATCATCGTAAATAAATCCAAGATTTATTTACGATCGATTTTTATTAAGAATTCTTATCCATTCCAGGCTATAAGTGGCCCCTCTACGTCCTCTTCAAATCAAAATTTTTCAATGAAGAGATACACCCATTTTACAGCACTAAGGTGTCTCTGCGATGATTCGACACAGCGTTTCCCCAAACTTGATAGTTTTAACTATCTTCAGCTTTTAAAGAACAAACTCGGTCAAACTTAAAAACTACACATTTTTTCATTTGACTCTTGTCGGTGTTCGTTGGACATTTTTTGACTATATAATGTATACGAAGCGTGACAAGTTCACATAATGCGTCCCATTTAATTATTAGTGCCTTCTTTCAAGAGGATAAGCGATATACCTCACAAATGAAAAAGCACTGCTATGGAGAAAAATAATATTTAAGGCGCTAAGGGATGGGGCTACAATTGGACCAGTGGGTTGCCTAGTTTTTCGCTCGAAACGATTTTGCGTTGGGTAACGAAGTTCTTTATTTCATGCTCATTGACCATCTGTTGTGAAATCTACTTCAAATGCAGGACTTTCTTGTTATCAAGGCTGGTAAATTGTTCTCTTATTGATAGAACATGCGACGGGAAATAACCGTGTTCATCAAAGATATCGTACCAGATTCCTTATAACTGCCGTCTCTGCCGGAATCATTTCCTTTCGAATGGCCTGCGAAACACAGCCAAAACGGCTCCAAGTTTAGATACGTCCAAATACATATCAATAGTTGTCGACTAAATCCTGATACAAGGGAAAGTACTTTTGTCGAAAACGCCATGTGTACGCTTAATGGACGGAACGATTTTTTGGTCACCATATCATAAACATGGGCATATGTTCGCGGCTCACTATATTCCGCCCGCGCTAATGATACAAGAAGCTGCTGTTACATAGCAGACGAACTATCCCGATCTAGTTTTTGACGCTCTTGCCGAATTTACGACGACGTTCGCCGTTGTGATAGCTGAACTGATGTTACCAGTGGATTTGTTTGCGAATTCAAGAGGCGAAAATTTACGTGACTTGCATGCGGAAAAGAACATTCGGAAAGTGAGTCGCTAAGCGAGACAGATCTTCAAGTTGGTTGACCGGAAGCGTCGCATTGCGCTTAAATAAACTAACAAAACGCCTAACAGTCTAATAAAGTTGGATCGGTGTAGTCATGTGATATAAAACCGATTTCGATATCTATCAATATCTAAAACCTACTCAGCGAACGCACTTGAATGTACCCATTTGAACCATGAAGTAGTTAATCTCTCATAGAACGGAACTGAACTGCTTTTGAAACACATCTACTCTAGCGCATGGCGTAAACAAAAGCGTTTTAATATCAAAGCAGTACGTCAAAATAACTAAGTATAATAATTGAGCCGCCAATTTTCGAACCGGGGTAAAAACTAACCTTACTATGCTTCTTATAACTTACTAAAGGTTATAGTACTGTGTCTGGATCTTGTATGGCACGTATTAGAACCTGGACCTTGGACTGGTACACAGATCGTGGTGCCGATAGTGTCGCTGATAAGAAGAATGTACCCTTATTGAAGCGAACAATACGTAGCAAAAGTATAATGTTATAAGGTGTACACGTTAAGAATAATCCGATGTATCCATGACCCGATCAATCTGTTAACCTAAATTCAATATCTAATTCTGTATCGATGCTTACCCTACATGCTTTTGAAGGGACAGAGTATACGCATTAGGGCTAACAGATAAAGGAATGTCGTTATCTGAACTGAAAAAGCCCGCTGTGTTTGTAAGCCATTCTGAATTTAATTGCCACTATCAGTAAAACCGTTTGCAACAGGAAAATGCCGAGTTGTCGAAAATGTATTGACCGTTTTTCTAGCTCGGTGGCTTTGAAGCTACAAAGAAATTACGTGGGGACGGCATTGGTGTTATTTGAAAATTGGGGTTCACCAACAGTGAATGTGCTAAAACGCCTTTATGTATGCAGATTTAAGATAGAGAGATCCTTGGCGATGAGTGAAAGGTCGTAAAGATCTTATATTTTACGGTTTCATCACAGATCAAGCTAGCTGCTCAGACCCACTAAAAATGATGGGCTCATTATGGCCAAAAGCATTATGAGAAAGAGAAACGACTTAAAAATGGATTCTATCGTTTTCGTTCTGGAAATTTCGACGCGAACAATGCTTCTCGTCATGATCGACGAAGTACCGTAAAAGTTGGTAATATATATATATATATTATAATATTACCAACTTTTACTGCTCTTGGTCGACCATGACGAGCAGCATTGTTAAGAAGTTAAGCAAGCAACGCGTAAGAAGCCATAATATTTCTAAGGAACAAAAAAGCACTGCCAAAGACCTCGTCACCAATTGAAGAGAGCTGGCTACGAAAGAAGTTCAATGTTTGCGTGCCATACGAATCAATGCAATTTGCCCAACCTCGTCTCCACCTAAAGAACTTATAGAAATATAACGAGATCGAGTCATTATTATTATTATCAATATATTCAGTTGTTAATCATGGGTGATAACGTATGACAGTAATGTGCAAATGGGGAAAATTTTTTTGTTTACGATCTGTGGCAAAGCCCAGGGTGACGCCACAGAAGGCGATGATACTATGTGTTTAATGTGGAAAGGAATCCTACAATATGAGTTGTTTTCATCTGGTAAAATGGTAGACTGGGACCTGCGTCAACAGCTCATTGAGCAACAAAGATCATTGTGAATCATTGAAAAAATTCGACGAGATCTAGTGAACAAAAAAATATCTTTCATGATAACAATACCAGACAAAGTGTATTTTCAGTTACTTGGCAAAAATTAACCTATTAACTAGAAACCTTGGAAAGAAAATTTACCGTGTAGCAGAGATCTTGCGCTATCAGGTTATAATCTGTTTCAGGTTTTACGAACTTCCTTCATGGTATTAAGTTGGTTTTAATGGAGGCGGTGAAAGTCATTTGCTACTATTTTTCACTCAAAAACCTCAGAAGCTCTCCAGTATTAAGATAACGGTGTTGTCCAAAATGAAAAGGGTTATCAATAAAATGGCGCATATTCAATTAAGTAATAGTACTTTAAAAAACTCTTCCATTTCGGATTAAAAACGGTCAATACTTTTTTCGACAAGCTAACAGCGGCCTTGAACCAGTGCTGCACGAATGGCCGGTCGTCGCTGAGTGCGGTTACACTGGCATATTTCATAGTACTTCGATGAATATAATAGATTCGACAACACAGCATGCTTGCTTGTTTCTATAGAACGAGGGCAAACATGGATGTATGAATTCATTAATAAAGTATCGACTTAAAATGGGGATGGAGGGTTCCAGCTGTCCTGCCATGAAACCAGTTATCATTTAGACATTAAGATTTGCGAGCGTGCGAATGGTTGCAGTTTGTTACACAGCTTCTACGCATCGATAAAGGAAATCATTTTATAAATATTATGCAGAATTAAGTACTGGTAGATTTTGTAACATTCGCATACGCATACGCATCTATATAAGATACGTATGCTTATAGGTGATTTTTTCAATATTATCATTTTTCATTGTTAGCGGGTAATATTGAGGGTATTTAATTGCAATTACTCAAACTATCATTATTACACATATTTTTCAAATAATATAACTAAAAAAATAATATTTACACCAGTAATATATTAGGGTTTGTGTTAATCAATAGGCTACTTCACACAAATTTGTAAGAATTTTAACCATTGCAACCTTGAACACCACAGGCCACTATAAGGCCATATTCGCTAGACGAAAGTGTAGTATCTTGGCTCGAAGAGAGTTGAATTAGGGTATTAAAATTGTCGAGCCTTTTCGTAAAAATTGTTTTTTACACGCCTAAGGTTTACGACGATATCGCTCACGGCACGCGATACATGCGGCGCCTTTCAGGACCTCTTTGGGTAGGTTTTAGAGCGGTGTTAAAGCACCGTACGCACTGACTGGGAGTTCGCATGGCAGGAGTCACAAGTACAGTGACTGGCTGCATGTCAGGAAATCGGGATAGCTCGGCTTTTAGCTGGTTTGTCTGCCGTAGTCCATCATAAAACTTAAGTGTCATTTAAATTTTTTTGTGTCATTTTCGAAAAAAGAAAAACATAGCAGTAGATAACATGTTTAATCTTCTATCTTTTTGTGCTATTGAATGCCTCGTAAACGTATCCTTTGCAGGTGAAAAATGTTCCTTTCGTAGTAGCAATAGAGGTTATGCTAGGATCATCGTTGAGTATACTCTTGTCCTTTAGCACAATCGTTCAGTAACATTTGTACCATCAACAATATATGATCAAGGAAAGGAGTACCGAGGCATCCAGGTTTGTACAACCTCGGCGTTTGTATCATACGAGATCAGGCAGAACACTGTAGAGGTGTAGTCGCCGCCGGCGTCGCTTGTAAAACCGGCTAGTGAGGTGTAGCTTGCTTTCGACATCGTGTCCTTGATTCTGCCACTGTGCCAGACAAGACCAAACAGCCCCAGGACGAAATAGTAGTGGTATCGCTATTTCTGCCTCTGTTCCAAGAATATAGACGACGTTTAGGTATAAAAATGGTAAACCAGGACAATTTCCAGTAACCAACAATAGCCCCATCGTAACACAATGCTACCATGGGGCAAATCGAGTAAATATCTCTATTACTGCTCAAGTTTTTCTAATTATTCGCACTATTTCTTCCTTTGTATTCTTCGCACAAAGAACACTAATTGCATGTCGTAACGTGTATAATATACCGTTATAGGGGATATTAGACACGTAAATTATTCGGTATGTGCGGTGTGATCATTTTCGCTATATAATTGAAGCAAGCGCTTTTATCGAAATATTTCACTGTAACAAAACATTGATGTTGGCCTATTTTAGGTAGTGTCTACATTAAACTAATATTCGTATGGTTTTGTTGATGTATTTTATAAATATGGAATAATATTTCAAACTCAAAGGCGGGCATACTGCGATAGGACTGCTCTAGGGTAAGTGTTTCGTAAGTTAAAAGATAAAACTATCTCCCTTTGGCCAAGGTTCTAATCAGAAACCACATAAATTAACACCAAAGGCCACATCCTAGGCGCAATCCAATTCCAAATATAACGCAACGAATTAGCATATCAGAACGAGCCAATCATGTGCAACCAGAAACAGCGGCGTCAGGTTTTGTCACTGAACGGAACCTAACATGTCTGGTATATCCTGCTGTATGCAATCGATTCCGGACGAATTTAACGAAGCAAGGTTTCGAGGGTGGCGCCCTGTTCCCTCTTGGATATCTCTCGATCTGTCGCTATTATAGACTAGACTAACAAGCGGGCTTTTCGAAGCTCCTCTTTCGCTGGCAACCGCCTCGATAATGAGATGTTGAGTTTTTATCCAGAGGCGACTCTAATTATCGAGATGACTCTCTGTGCATATTCTCGAGTATCGAGGACACCCTATGGTGAGTATTTACTAATGAGCTAGTGAATACAACTAGTATGGTACAATCGTACAAGCTATTTAACAAACGATACCAACATAAAAAAAACAAATGTCACATCATATGAAATACTTCACCTAGAAATTATCGATCAGTACACAACGATATAGAAGGAAAGAAAGGAGGCCGAAAGCTGGCTTTGCCGCTGACATGTTAATGAGAAAGGTTTGCTACCTTAAAAGATGGCTGTAAGGTTCGAGGGTCTGAACAACGGAGTCGGTGGAATGTCAAGGCTGCGCTATTTCCCAAGCGGTCAACTTAGCATTTCTTATATTCTATGTTCGTGCGTCTCCTCCGAGACCCGTTCACACTCTTAAAGATTTTAACGACGGGTGTCTGCATCTTTCTGGCACCAAAGTTTTATTAGGAACATTACTACTGACTGTATCTTATTCAGCTTCAATGGGCGCCTCTCTAAACTTTGAATATGTGCTATATGGCACCTACTGAAATTTGCCATTTATGGCTTATTCTATTCGTTTCTTGTAAAGCCAGTACTTAATCGTTTGTCTCAAGTAAAAAGACGCCAAAGTAATGGCTGTAATTTCCAGATAGGGGTGACACCGTTGACAGCCCCTGGTGACAAGATGTCTGCCTATTAGATAGAGGCACATAGAGGAAGACCTAGATTCGAAATCACACGTAAGCACAGTTCGTTTCGCCGTGCTTGGATGTATAACGTCAATATTGGACATTAACAGAATATGTAGTTGTTAAAGATGGTCCCGTAATCGTATGATACACCCATAGAGTTGTCAAAAATATTTCGCATGGTATTATCTTCACGGTTTTTTTGTTTCAATCCATCTGTTCGGCAAGCATGGTTAAGTTTCTAGTTGAAAGAGACTAGGAATCATTGCTAAAAGTTTCTTTATTATACAATCTGTTTCTGTATTATACAGCTACACAACAGGGAAAGTCTTTTGAACCTATCATAGACACCAATAGCGTTAATTGTATTCATGCAGCTTCCGTTTTAGTGTACCCTGTTTAAGCCCTTTTTCTAGTGACCCACGTAGTGACATTGCACATGGCAATAGGTAACTGTGGTAATAAAAACAAAAATGAATACTACTGCATTGGTAATATGCGTACGTTGTCATAATAATAACGTCTTTGTTCTAATTTGTAACGGCCAAATTATAAATAAGTAGAAACAATATAAAAACTAATCACCGATATAATTAATTGTTTTACTTGAATTTAATTTAATTGCCAAAATGGCGTCACTATAAATGGATATAAAACACGTTTTTGACTCGGTAATCGTTCTAGTTTATTTTTCATTTTTCCCAAATAGTAGTGAGCGGAAGAAAATATGCTTTCTAGATATGACAGACATGACCTATCAAGACAAGTACTGGAATAGCTGCAGCGTGCAATATATCACTATAATGGCGTGGGTTATCTCAGCCCTACCTAAACAAAGTACAACCAATGTAAAATTGAAATTAAGTTTTTCCTACTTGCCTGTCAAAGCAGTGACTTCGGACCGTATTCTGACTTTCCCAAACAGGGCTCACTAAAAAGCAGGACTCATACACAGTGTATAAATTATTACCTCCGCACAATCCAAACGCTTTGTTCCTCAAGACAATATAGAGTGCAGGAAGTACGGTGACGATTCTTATTTCGATTCGTACATTTTATGCCTCAGGTAGTTGGCCCTTGTCGTCTAGTATAATACCGTATAAATATTGAGCTATGTGAACCATCTTACTTATAGTGAAATTATAGTCTGTTAGAGGTGCTCACGAAAAAGTCAAAGGTGCTAGCTAGCCTTTACACACTGGATCCACTGCTTTAACACACGGCTGTCTGCCAATAATATCAAGCAAAATACGATTGTTATTATTTAAGCTGTTTGTAGCAGTCAATGGTTACCAGCAAAGCCGGGCGTACGGCGCGCTGGAAGTAGAACGTTCTTGGCCCACAAAATTCGCGTTATGGTAAGCTTGGCATTGGATGTCGTATAGTAAAATGGGTCTCTTGGATGCGAACATTCCTGCGTCAGTGTTTCCATATCGTTATGCTGTACGGTGAATTAAAATATTATTATTATTATCATAGATGAACATCGTGTAATTTCATTGTATAAACTTTATCCAGACTTGTTGCATAGCTACGTGACATTCTCAGTAATTCCAGTAGTCGATCTTTTCAACCATCCCGATGATCCATATAGTCATCATTTGTTTGGCTTAGTCTGAACCTTCGATCCGTATAAAACAGATTTTAAATTTACAAAGATAGTTCCTGTAATGAACAGAATATCGGCCGAGCAGCCTATTTCTCCATAATAATTATTTAAGCTGACTGATTTTCTTCGATTTTAAGATGACAAGGCCATTTCTGAATAGCAGTATCCAAAAATCAAATGCCAAATAATACCTATGCCTTTATCTTACCCTTTCCTCTCTACCCCGATCAAGTTCAATTAAGTTGATCCAATTAATAGTTCTCAATTGAATTTTCCATTTTGAATCAGAATTGCTCACCTGTTTGTTATTATATCATATACGTGATGGTACTGAGCCAGGGCATATGTTCACAATTGCTCCTAGAATATGGCGTTGCCAGCCGTGCACCTAGTCTGCGAATCCGTTAATTTCTCGTTGAATTATCGATGATGCCAATTTGAATCGAGGCGGTCGAGGTTGTTCGTGATTAAAGCTGCCTAGCAGCGCTTGGCGTCTTGATCCAGATATACGCCAAAGTAATATTATGCAAAACAGACATCGTAGATACGCATAGTCTGTCGTCTGCTGCTGCTGCTGCTGCTACAAGGATTAAGTTGAGTGTATCTCTCTCGGTTGATATCACTCAGGCGAATGGCGCTGTTACATTTCACGTTTCAAGGTTCGAATCGTTGCGCGGGAAAACAACAGATCGACGAAACACGTGCCACGGATAGCATTGGAACACCGCACACAGTGAGATAGATACTTAATCAATACGGCGAAATTACACACGTCTGTGATGGCCAAGAAAGGGTTAATTTAAGGACTGTAGTTGTTCTAATAGGTGAAGAGTGACGATCGACAATTGACCAAAAGCAAAAATAAATTATTCTTGCAACGCACTTCTTTTTCTGTAATGAGTATAGAATCAATCGGGATCGTATCTTCTTTTTCCACAGAGACGACCGAGTTATGCAGTGTCTATACGCTGTTAACTTCTTATCTAAAGTCGATTGATTAAAGTTACCGTTATATCAGCACTATATTCGTTTGAGCGAATTCAAATTGCAGATCCCAAATTAAGGCATACTTCAAGTGTCGAAGTAAATTCAAAGGAAAGAATTACATAAAACATAAATAAGTACTTGGCAGATAGCTAGATTACAGTTTTAGTTGATGCGCTTGAGCGCGGCCTTAATATTCGCGTACAAGTTCGCAGTTTGTTTATGGGGACAAGTTAAGAAGCGCACAAAGTTTAAAATAAACGCGGAAGTATCAACCGCAATATAAACTTTTACGGAGAACTTAAGCACTGGTCACGTAGTAAACTTATTTTATATTGACCTATATACTGAACTTCACTCCGAACAGTGTTTTATAGTACCGTACTCCAACCTATAGTTCCAAGCAGATATGACCTTCCTTATTTTCGTCTGATAAACAAAAACTTATTGGCGTTCATCCCCTCTAACACCGCTCAGATGTATCAGAAAATGAAACATCGTTTCGCTGTTAATTGTAATGTAGCAATTCATGCTATCTCCGTTGCGGACGGCAACTTATAAATAAAAATTTTATATTTCACCTCACTTGAAAAGCTGCAAGCCTTTTTTGTTTTGTTGTTTGTTTTAAATTTTGGCAAAGACAGCGTACAAATATAATACGGGCGCAAAAAAATGTCCCCCGATAAAGCTTTCCGAATTATGTAGGCCATATGAGATATAGGGTAGGAGCTAGTGTTTAGCCCCTGTATGTATCAGAACTTTTCTGTATAAAAACTGTTCCGCCGTTGAGCACTGCATGAAAGAATTGGCTCTAGGCATGAAAAGGTGTCTACGTCCAGATCGACAGAAATCGCCATGTGCTTTTCAGGTTTACCAGGCATACATGTTACTCGGTGCACCGTCACGGGGACAATACTACTTCCACCAATAATAACTTTTATAATATAATTATTTTATATAAAAAAAAAATTTTATAAATTTTAGGTAAAAATAATTGGCGGTTTGCTTTGGTATCGTTATCACCTCTTCTAGGGAACGCTAGCTGCAATAGAACGTTTAGTCCAGCAAACGCCTAGACGCCCAAAAACGTGCATCATGTACGATCGTCAGCACGTAATACGTCGACCAGGCTTCCACTTGTGTCATTCAACTAACCCCCCATTATACATTGGCGTACGAATGTTAGCGTTGTAGCATTTAATGCTCGCGAGCACTGAACACCTTTATAACGATCAGTATAACTGCTCTTACCTATTCGTGCGCCTATAGTCAGCGACAATTGTTACACACTACTACATTCGTTTGTACATGTTCGTACATATAGACAGAGTCCTCGTTTTGTAGCTAATGCCGAACATTTATTGCAACCACATATGGGGCGTCTGCCGTGAGGCTGTCAGCAGCCCTTGACTGTAATTTTACTTACGTGTAACATTTGTGGTACTTTAGTACAAAGAGTGTACAAAGATGTATGCATAGTACATGCACACATCTGTATCGGCTAAGAATACGGCCATAATGCCCAGTTCCGTCGCCCGTTCACTGTGCATAATTAACACTCTCCCCAAAACACGTCTTCGTTGCTGTCACCAAAGGCCCCACAACATCCGTTATTGCTAATTCGGCCGCGGCCTGTGCGGTCTAGGCGAGGACAGCCGTTTTGTCGGGTATATCTTCTGATTAACTAATTACTCTCGATTCCTGTAATATTGTCCCTTTTTCCCATTCGCTAATTTCTTTTTTATTACATGTAGCGGGCAGCGTCGCTCCTCGAGACGTTAGCGGCCGACCAACCGATTCCAGCTCGCGCAACAACAGAACTGTTTGAATATATAAAACAAATGCATGCATGGTGCGTGTTATGGTCTATCCTAGCCATTCGGCGCCGTTATGCATATTGCCTGCTTTGCGGCTACCAGAAAACACTAACACTGATCGTGAGGACTGTAGTGACGACTAGCTAAAGCTGCCGGCGGTGATCGAGACCCTAATCGGATCTCGTCAGGAGAAAGGAAAGAGCTAGTGCCAACAACTCGCTTGCTACGGCTGCTGATTCCTTTGCTACTGCTGGGAACGCAGTGCTATGTAGATAATCAAATTAGTGTAGTATAAACGCGAAACAGGATTTGTCTGTGTATGGGTGCTTGCGGCCATGTTCTTCTAGCTTTTTGTTCTTTTTCTTATCGCTTACATTCCTATACATTTGTGCTACTTGTCATAGTCGCTATAATTATCGGAGAATAGTTCGGATTCTTCCAACTCGTATTTTCCTATCACGATGGTGCATTAGCAGTCGATGCACGGCGTATACATATTTATGCGTACAATGATACGGTACGAAAAGGCGTGGGGTGCTGAGAACGGAACTGGTGGATGGCCAATTGGTTCGGTGGTCAGCCCGAATATTTTCGTTGTAAAGCATATCGGATTGAGAAACTCCTTATTTCGATCTAGTACATTTCAATATTAGGTAATATGGTGTGGCCCGACTGGAAATCCATTGGCTCGGTTTTTTCTTAGTAGCCACTATGTAGTGAGAGAGTTTGTTCGTTTTACAAGATACAGGATGTTTAGGAAGTTACGCAACGCTATAGGAGATCAAGTAGAATCTTGCGGCTATGAGAGTTATATTCATTTTCTCCTCGTTGTGAACATCTATTTAGATAGCGCAGCGAAAAAAAAATCCAAGGATTTTCCCAAAAAAGGTGATGTAAAGAAAAAACAATTTTCGCTAACTTAATAGCGTTGTTGTTATACTTATGTAATGAATACGTAGCCACAGAGCATTCCAAAACTGGGTAATTCCTTGATGTATATATGCTAATCAATGGTATCAGTTATATTTTCTCGCAGTGCAGCTAAACTAGACCAGCATGGCAACGCGGTGGTGTCTCGTAGTATACGGCTCCAAAAAACTGCAATCTAAAATTAAAAATATACGCTAACTGATGAAGATCACTTCTGCACCACACTCGGAGCAGAGTATGATCAGGCGAGGTAGACTATGAAATTTCTAATCGTTTGAATATCTTAACAAACCTAATTGCTCTATACCTATATGAGTTATGTTAGTGTAGTCTTTTCTAACAATTTACTAATTACGGTACCATGGTCACACTGAAATATCTGTTTTGCGAAATTAATAAGGACCTAGTGACCTATTTCCGAACCGCGAACAGTTGGAAAGCTACTTGGCATTGACTTGGTACTTCGGAATATCGTTATTCCACATCGTAGATGCAGTGTTATATCATCACTTGTTAACCATCCTGTACCACCAATTATCGACGGCTTCTACTCTATAGTAATTCAGGAAGCTGGAATATATATACTACTTTAATTATGATCACCCGTAAACGATCATTAATAGCCTCAAGCAAAAATCTGCCTTTCCCACAATTCTGACGGAATCCGATTCATTCCACAGACAATCCGATGACCAACATTCGGATGTTACTCGGGAACTTCGTCCCAGTACAGTGTCATAACTTACTTCTCGGCAGCCTTCGAATGAACTGGTGCTCAAGTCAAGCAAGAAACGCCACCGAAACCGTGCACGCCCCTCTTTGCGTGATACATAACACGTAGTTCTTTTCAGAGGTAACTTGTACGGACGATCAGCTAGCCTTGCCTTAATTGCAACTAGCTCTTGACGCTCTACGTATATACATATACGTATAGCCTGTGTCTCCGTTACAGCCGTCAAACGTTGCTCCAGGTGTCTAGCTCCACATATCGCGCGTATCAGTCTCACTATGAAACGTAAACTCGCCACAGCATCGAAGCGACACCTGTAAATGTCACTATCGACCATTACATCCAAGATCATTCACCGAATAACGTCACAGTGAAATGCTGCCGTTGAAAGAGCTTGCAGGGGGATACATTGCCCTCTTTAACCATCGAACAACAAGAGCACTTCGATAATCACTTCATTCGTTAGCAGTATTTCAGTAGTCGTGCGGCTTCATCGAGTATTTGCAGGACGCCAGCGAGAATTTCCTTAGGACACAGCGATATCTTTGCAATCTGTCAGTGGGTCGACCACAAGTGTGCAACTGGCATACGACTAACCAAGGCCAAATGCCCATAAAGAGCGGCAAGTCAGCTAAGCACGTAACGTAAAATAGAAAACCTTCAAACTCGTAAATAGCGAACTTTGGGGCAAAAGAACGTGAATGTATTTGAAACACTGCTTTATTTATCGTAGGGGCACTTTCACGTATACACATGAGGCACAGGCTACTTCTGCTTTGTATCTGAATTATTTCACTTTCTAACATTTCATTAAATGTATTCTTTAGTTTCATTTGTATTCAAAATCGCTTCAACTTTGTTAACAGTTAAAGTTATGTAACATGTAACAGTTATGTAAAGGAAGTTCTTTACAGCCATTCATAACTGAATGTTGATTGTGGTTATTTTTCCCCTCAATTTGAAAATGGCAGTGTTTATGCTCGAACTCCGTCAATATGGCGTATAAAAGTGTTGTGACAGACCATCTACTGTTGAGCAGACATTACACCTGGATTAAAAGAAACTCATTCCGTTTTATCCAGCTGTATGATGTCAGCCGTCACTCGCTCAGAAAAACTGTCCTCATGTTACAGTGGGGTGTAAGCTGCATTTCTCACCGGCACTGCAACCTGTTTATAAACTTTATAAAAAACGAAGAGATGCCAAAGCGAATTTCACGACTTGCGTCACATAAAATGTTTCCCCACCGAAGTTAATGACTGCTCAGTTTCAATGTGAGACGCCAGAACTACAAAATAAATTCAGAAATCAGTATTCTATGCGTGCAGTGATCACTCCTCGTTTTATTGATTCTATAATCCTGTCAAAGGACTACAAAAAGTATTTCAGGCTACTGCGGTCAGGATTTTTAGGCTAGTATAGTCCGTAACTTTTTAAATCTTTCATGAAATCACGATTGCTTTCGTCCCGTACTTCGTAGGCTTCGAGCAGGCGTGTCTATAAGGCACCAGTCTAATGCAATTTAAGTGCCTGTCTACCGTCAGCCAATTTAAATACATCAGTAGCTTCTCAATGAATTTACGGTTTCTTGTACAAAGAAACGTGTATAGAAACGGAGCAGTTGAGCCTCGGGTAACCCAAGTTCCACCCTCGATGCATGGTTCAGAACAACTAAAATTCTCCCCGCGACTACCTCGCATAGCCTTTTTATAGTAGTTTAAAACGGATTTTCTGAAAATAGCGATAGATTCATGGTACTAATAAATTAACAAGTAATCAGCAGACAAACAGGCGCTAAAGAGGCGTGTATTACCAGGTTGTTTGTTCTTCGGTTTACTGAATCCTACCGCTTTCTCTTTCCGATTTGTTTTTTCTTTTGTGTTTTTTTTACTTTTTTTTTTTATAATTTGGGATGAACGTACAATTATAATATTTGCCAAACCCTTTTTATTGGAGTACAATAAAGCAAAAGTACTGCAACTGTTATGTTATAATCCCACAGACGTTTCAAGTATTTTGGCTTGCCGTTTGCTAAGTTAATGTTTGTACCTTTACATCGTTTACAAATGCTCTTTTTCTAGGCCAAAAAAAAACTTCGAATCCTGCATGAGTTCAGAAGCACTCGCTGAAGAGCTGGTCACTCAATTGTCTGTATGCGTTCTCAAATCAGTTTTTTTTTTCTTTTGTCGGCGCGACCCTAGAATTTTGCGCCAATGCCGATCGTTTAAAGATTACCTAAGAAAGAGAGTCGACTTCTGGGATATAAAGCAATGAAACGTTTCATATTCGTTCATCATCCCGGCCGATCAATCTTAGACATACATTCCGTTACATACATATACATACTACAAAAGAATTGAAGTTTTAAAACATTTTTATTTTTTTATTTGTTGCACCTAAACGACAATTGAATTCTGTGTAAGGCTAATAACAAAAATCAGCCGTTAGTCTTAGCCAGTGACCGGGTCCTCAATCCCGGACGTAAGTATAAACTGATTATAGATGTTACGTGAACTTACGTAGTCCCATTACTCAAAAAAAAACCAGCAAATACATTGAATTGGCTTACCGCAGTCGACCATGATGATCTTGAGTGTAAGTGTTCACCAGTTCACCTATCATTACATTTCAGTCGACAAAGGTGATGTTTTTGGGCCTTCGAATAATCGACAAAAAATATGTTTCAAACTTGCCGCCCTTTATCGAAATACTCATTTCTAGCGTGGCGCTTCATAGCGTTCAGCTATCGCGTTTCGTTAGCAGACGCAGTTAACTTTTTTTTTTTCATTTTACAACCGCTACATTAGTCTCTTAATTTTCTCTTTGGAAACTTCGTTACGCAGCCTTGATTTCGTGAGCCTTTCCGACCGGATCTTCGTTCAATTTGAGTGCGAGCTTAATAAACCGTTTCGCACCGCCTTTAGAGTCACGTTTGTTTGATGCGAACTCCTCATTAGCTGCTTTAGGTCATTATTCTTACTCATATGATGATATTAAAAGTGAAATCCTGCCCAACGTACTCGTTTCGTAAATATGATTTCGTTGCAGGGACTTAGGCATAAAGCAAATGTGTATGCGGTACAAATAGAATTTCCTGCTCATTTTTAAATTTTTTTCACCAATAAATGGGTTCTATTAACAGCTAGAGATACACACATGTATCTAGGCCCGTAATCCTGAGGTCGCCTTAAAATAGCGCTCGTACAATAGCATATGTTATTTAGGGAAACACGGTTAATGGAGGTCATCTGCTAATTTCCGTGTTGTTACACAAATGTGATGAGCAAGCAAAGTCTAGAAATTGATTATATTTGATTATGAGTAGCCAATTGGGCACTCGGTGATGATATCAAGTCACTATATTCTATATGGTAGATGCAATACGATGTAGTGTAGTACCTAGCACAAAAGTCAAATTTAGCCATGTTTTTTTCAATATGTTCGCGTATTTTCGGTCAAGCCGTACTGCTCATACTCACCGTCAAATAGAAGCATAGCTATACGTAGTATCTATTCATATAAGTATACGGCAGCACTGTCACGCTCATGCGGGGCCCATACAGGGTCAACAAATGGTGCTACACGAATGGCAGTACAGTTACCGCTGACCAAGGAATAATGTCGGATTTCAGAGACCTGGAGGCGCAGGTTGCAGTCGTGGATGATTGGTTGCCTTTGGTGTCAAAGTGTAGAAGAGCGAAAGTTCTTTCTCTCGCTCGCTCCACCGTAGAGGTTGAACACAGCGTATTAAGTTTGCGTTTCCCAGATGGGAGTCGGCCGACAAAGGAAAAGTCCTCGTACGCGTTCTACCTCTGACACGGCCCTTTCCACAGCTAGCATGCTTCTGTCTTTAGCCGTACTGAGATCTGCAGGGAGCATCATGCTGAAGCGACAGGAAGGCGAAGCCTTTGCATAATAATAGCTCAATTGCCTATCGATCGCAGTAGGGAGAGCGTGATTCGCGATACGGGTCGCTCGTTAACAAAACTGTAGCTGTAGTGGTGGATCCGTTCACTCTGGCAAAGCTGATGCCCGCGTACCACCATTGACCTTGACTGGCGTTGGAGTGTTGTTTATCCCTACCTAGCTGGGCATGTGCTGTAGGGAACGGGGCAGCGGCTCACAAAAGGAACGACCAGCGGTTGTTTGCTGCAATGGCAGCAAGCGACAAGATGATAGGGGCATCTCTGCAATTCGTTGACTAACAGTAAGTTCGTTCAATTGGCGGTGGCTTAATCAGCACCTCCCTAGGTATACGTAGCCGTTACGACGGTAGTAGGAAAACTCGGAACCAGGAGAACAGAACTGGCTGCAAGAAAAAAATCCATTTCTCCTGCCATTTTGCATAGCGCACCGATGATGGACGGGGACCGATGGCTCGCAAATTTCAAAACGATTTCGTTTCCAACTTGCGCTGTATGTACTCAGTGGAGGGGATAACGAACATGGTCCTGCTGCTGAACGTCCTATAATCAAGTTACACCTTGGTCAGGCTAAGGAAGCTCTTGTGCACTCGTTCGTTATGAGTCGTTTGGCCCACACTCGCCGTGTTTGCGGGTCCAAGGTGCCGTAGTAACATCTAAGAAATTCATGTTTTTCTCCTTCACTTTGTTTTGTTTCCTACAATTCACTGGCCTGATTCGGTCGAACGAAGTGGCGTATGGCTCTGCAGACCTTAAACCTCCGGCCTTTGGACACCATTTGCCCTAGCGAACATCTTTCCTTTTTCATTATTTTTTCTAACGCATTCGCTTTCACGAAACATCTCCAAAGCTTCCAGCTATCCGATCCTATTCCCACCTTGACATCATCATTCGGTTTCTGCTCTTTTTAACTGAGCATTCATCCCTAGCCTGGGGTGAGGGCAACCGAGTTGTTTGTCAGCCACTGTATAAACATCTTCAGCGCCACCTTCTGCTGCTATCGTGTTAAGGTTAGCTCTTCTTTGTACAGAGTGGCTCGGACGTTCACCGTGAGAAGGCATAATAACGTCCTTTAATTAATTAAGTGATCTCCATCAGGCATCTCCCGCCTTGCACCTTCATCTGGTTGAGGAGCATATTACGCCTCTTTTTTTCGCCTTTCCGTGCCCATCCCACGTTGAGCTTCACGCCATTACGGCAATCCAACCGCTTTGGTCTATTCAGCCTAAGTAAGTATGACTGTGGCATTGATACTTTCTCAGATAGTCGGGCCCTCTCAATTAGACTTGGGACAACTAGAACTGGAAAATCTATTTCCTGCCATATTTTTTGCATATCTGCTCTGCTCAACTTTTGTTAACCTATGCATATAGGCACACACGTTTATTCAATGACAATTCAATTACACTGCTCCGCTTTTTGTTTTACCTGAGCTATGAAAGTAACTGCTCTTAACGTAAAGCCTCTTCATGCAAACGGCCTAGGGTGGAGTGTCGGGTAGGATACGCGTCTTTTTTTTACCCGTAGCACCTGAGGGGTTGTGTATGAAACACTTCGATAGTAGTTTGCACTGCCGGCCGAAGGCCAAATTTGTTTTATTTGAGCGATTATTAATAATAATTGGTTCGACTCACCATCTGATCGCGACGTAACTCGTCAATGAGTCATTAACTTTGAATATTCTTTAAACGAAACCCACTGCTTGACGCCTATGCTACATCGAATAACGTTTGTTTTCAGCTTGTTGAGAAAAGCGATATTGATTACTAACTTCGCGACACAAATAGGGTATCATAAAAATGCAATTTCTCTTCAAGTAGGCTAGAAAAAACATGGTGCAACTTAAGTTTGTTAATGTTAAAGTTCAGTAATAAGCATTATTTTTGTGATGTTGTCAGCCATTGCCTGTAACACATCTAATACAGTACATTTAGTTTACAAAAACACGCCTAGACAATAGACCTCGTCATTGTACCTAAAAATCAACAATTTGACCACCTGTCAACAAGCTGATTACCTTCACCACATCTGAATACCAATTGCAGAATGTCGCAAAAAGCATCGGATGGTGTTATCTTTATCCTCTCTCGTATACTTCTAACGACGCCATTTTATCTTAGTGAAGCGAAGCTAAATGTTTGGGATGAAAACCACCAATCATGAATAGTACCGACATCATTCATCATAATTTACTGCGCACTCCAGCCATCGCATATGCGGACCCTCATGCGGATCTGATTGATACAGCCGCCCACGTGAGCCGGCCAACAGCGTTGCCTCTGGCTTAGCTGCCATTGATAAAACCGGCAGAAGCCTTGCGTTGCATCAAAATTCACCATTTGCTTTGATGTGGAAATAAGAAAGAAACGCAGAGCAAACCGTAGTCATCAGGTCGGTCTGAAAAGCCACTTCGAATTTTATTGAACGAAATTGCAAGGGGCTGAAGCACAGCACAGACTGAGCGCGCAGCGCCCTCGGCAATGGCCCGCCAATTTAGTTGCGTTATCTCGTTCTTCGTTTGATTCAGTGCGGGTATGAAAATAACGGAAAACACATGTATCGTACGGAAGGGGCTCGCTCAGATATCATGAACAATTAGTAGATACACACATTCGCACAGAAACACTGGCCCATGGCCAACTCGCGCATACGCATACGAATTTTAGTAATAAAAATTCATATTTGATAGCGCGTAGTGCGCTAAAGGGAGTACTGGTTGCCTGCGTACATCTTAATTCCTTCCAGCCTTAACCCGACTCATGCATGTGTGCAGATATATATATGTACATAGTGCAGGTGTACACTTACCGCGTTTCTATATTTGTGACACAGGTGAAATCTTACGTCATACGAAAAAACCACATACAATCGCAGAGTACGCCTAGCACATTCGCATATCCATACTGACAAATTCATTTGCGATCGAAGTAACAGCGAAGCCACCATACGTAACGTTGTTATCGTCGTGGTTTGATTGACAGACGCCGATAAGAGCCTGGTACAATGGCTATTCTTTGAACGTAGTGGGGGAAAGGAGGGGGTAGTGAGATAATTGAAGTTTTCAGGCATCTAGATTACAAACCAACGCGTTTTTTCATATCTCTGATGACAAGAGAATTAATCTTTTCTTGCATACATAGGTCGCGAGCGTAGGCTTTTGAAGTGAGAGGCAAACTGTGCCATTGTAGCTATATAAGTCTTATAGAGCAGAACTGAATAAAGTACTGCGCTTATATATATATATATACACGCTTTTTGGCCAGCCGTCCTGTAATCGTATCTGCTGATTCGCACAGACGAGGAGTGGAAACAGTATTGTGAATCTTAGACTTATCGTTGTATATATCGATCCAATCAAAAACGTGCTTACTTTTCCCCATGATGAACGTTTGTTTCGGGTCCTTCTGTACAGCACACGCCGAATATCTATAGCTGTCTTACGGTGTGTCACAAATCATGCACACTGGGTGCAGGATATGAACTGGTAGCGCTGCTGGTTGTCCTTAGTCAAGACACGGTTAGATTCGTATGTAGAACACAATACTGGCCCTGCGTTCGAGCTCACTCTGTGCTCATTTTGGTTGTTGTATTTTGGGATAATCATCCTAGTGAAGATATGGTTGGGAGGTTTTTAGATACAGCAGTTAGGACCGGTCGATCTAAGGCCTCTAGGACCAAGCATTTGAGCCACATTCGGAAAATATTTGTAGCTATTAAATGAATTAAACAAGAGGTCGATATGGAGTTTTCAAAAGCAGATGTCTCAACCATCCTGTTCAAACTGAGATTCTGCCTGATAAATATTGACTTCACAAAAATTCTATTACTAAAACTTTAATTGTCGAAATTATTCTCGTGCATTTGTGTATATTGTTTCAGAATAATCTAAATATAACTTTTAGTCTTACTTATATATAAAATATTTCTTGTGCATAATTTTATTTTTCCCAAAATTGCTATTTTTTATAATGTACTTTTTGTAGAAAGAAATGCCCAAGTAGGAAAAAATCAAGAGGACCGTATCATTGACGTTAATTAGGTCGACATGGGTCAAACAAAATGTAACGATTAGCGTTGCGAATTTCTTTATTATTTAATAAGTGTTTAGTTAAACACTTATATAAACAATATTACAAACAACTTAAATAAATACAATAAAAATAGGTGATAGTCAGTATTTTCGCCTACAACAGCTATTATTATATATTAACAGGCCTATATGACAATGGTTGTAGGGTAAGTAGTTGTAGTTGTAGTTGTATGAATCAAGCATAATAGTAAGATAATTTTACAGGCCGTGACTCCTAAATAGGAATAAGGGGATTCAGGTTTAAATAAAAGATTCGTTGATGAACAGGACATACATATTTAAAAAGTTCTATGCATTTCAATTGAGTATTCCTTTGTTGGAACATGCGTATGCGTTGCTCTTCAGATAGCCAGCGCAAAACTTACTCGCTATCAGAATCGAACACGCGCACAAACAATTACCTATTAGGCCTGGATAGAGTAAAGCCGGCATTTTCCAAGCGAGCCGTCAACCTTTATACGATGATTCGCGAACGCTCATTGTATACCTTTACAAGCGTCCTGGAAAAATGGCAAAAGCAGATCTGCCATTCTTTTCAGTCTTAGCTACGATTGATAGTGAATGAAAACTAACAAACAAACAAACAAAATTTTAAAAAAATCATGATTCATCGCAGCTTACGGGCTCCATCACTTCATATACAGAATGCAAGAATACAACAAATCTAGTAAGGCCTACATTTGTAAGATTTTTACAAATCTTTCAAAAAGCTAAATTTCAAATGACCATTACAACCAGTACACCCCGATTATATGGGTTAACCAGTTTGTAAATTCAAATACCCGAAAAGCTAGCTTCTTACAGCTACACAATTACATATACTTTTATATTCCTTGTATATCTACCTCATGATGACCACAGGCTATATATATCTGTTGCGAACAAATGTATTTTCAAATGAAATTACTGATGGTAAAACGCGAAATGGTTGTGTTAACTTCTTTGCAATAGGACTCCCGCAACACCATCCTATTAGTTTTCTGTTACATCTGCGTTGACATTGAAAACGTTCCCCGTTCAAGATTTAGATATTTCTATAGAAAAGTCAATATGTAGCATACTAACCATGCACAACCTTTTCGACTAGGATCACGTATGAGCCTTGATGGAGCAGCAAGGTTAGCCATCGCTCGGAAATATTGGAGATAATCGATTTTGATCTGATAGCAGAGATATGAAATATAGGTTCAAAGCGTGATCTATATCTTAGATAACGAGGTACATTGTCGTTTTTAAAAGGTCAGCCAGGGCTGACAAAGCTTAGGTTTCAATTATCGGTGACGAAACGACGTTCCTTGGCTCAGTCTTTGAGCTGACCGACCGAACCTGAAGTGTAAATCATTGGCTCCTCTCGAAACGATCGGAAAGTCTCGTGGTGCTATTCTCTTTTTCTCCTGTGGCAATATTTCTACCCCAAGGTTAGACGACTGTGGGCTTCTTTAAAGAGGTGTAAAAGCTAGTAACGTCCTTAAGAGGTCACTATCCGCCTATCAGGGAACAGCTTTGCAGAGCCCTGCGCGGTGTTGGTTAAATTTTTATCTTGCAAGTCTTGTTATTATATATATATATATATATATATGCATTATGAAAACGCGCCATTATTATAAAATGGTTTACCTATAAGCTGTTCTCTATTATTAAACATAAACGCTTTTTTTACGAACGGACAAACTGTGTTCGATGTTGGATAAAGTAGCTACTGTGTCCCGGAAATTAAAGCACCAAAGATTTGTCTGCATACCGGAGAACCGCTGTCTTAAATTTTTCGTTTTTTTTTCTTTTTCCCCAACCCAAACCGAAGCTAAAACTACCAGCTTTAAAAACGAATACTATACTGCCGGCTTTGACACTGATCGGGCGCCATTTTTCCGTATCTCGGAACCTACAATCGTAGCTTATGAAATCTACTAAAATAGTCTCACTTGAAATCTATTATAACAGAATTTAGATGATAATTATTCATACTATATCTACTCACATTGCCGGTATTCACAATCGATAGCCTCGAGTAAGTTTTGCCATAGTTATAATACGCTAATCGATTAAGTCTGAGTACGGAAATCGATCATGTCCCTGCTGCCTCACGGTGATTGCTTTTTTTCGTTACTGATTATTAAGTTGACTATTGCTTGACATCGTAAAACGGTGCTGGTGTGCCACAATAAAAAAGTCCCAAATTATGCATATTCTAATAGAGAAATCCCTAATAGCGGATATTTGCATCGAAAGCACTGACGAGTATTTATGACACCGTCCGCCTTATTGCCGGACCACAGAGTTGGCCGTTCAAGTCAATGTGTTTATAGCACGGCAAATTGTCGGGCATTCTCACACTCGCCGCCTGACATCAATAAGCTTCAGAAAGCTGATCTGCCCCTGTTACATAGCTGTAATATTGTTTTTTTTTTATACTTACCAACGAAATTTACGTAGAATGATAAATGCCCACGGTCAGGGTGACGACTCTACTGTCCAGTTTTTCCGAACATTTTGAGATCTGTTTGCTAGAGAATTAGAACTATTACCAAGGTTGGAATTCAAAGAAAAAGAGTAAAAATCAAGGAAAAACATCCGAAACAATTTCTAGATAAAGCTGCTTCAAAATATATAACACGTTATAGCCTACTATATGGCTTACCATCTATAAATGCTAGGTGTTTTTAAACACTATTTTTTAATTACGGAAATATTTAGAGTCAATATTTGTCCATTAAACATAATGATGCGCTGCCCATTAAAAAATACACTTGCCCATTATCTACATTACAGCGGTGACCATATGAAAACATAAATTTATATCATTCTATCACAGCAATGTAACATGGCATAGAACATAATTCACTTGTCATCGACCCTTAAGCAATTCGTCCCTTAAGACCCCTTATGAGACTGGACCAAACATCGCTATTCTATTTTTTAGGTTTCACGTAAGCACAGCCCAGAGGGACGTAGGTGGGGTAGATGCGACTGCGCCTATCACAAAATATTAATAACCTTTGGGAGTGGGTCATACTAAGACTTAAAATAATTCGAAGGATGCCAAGGAGTTCGTTCCTCATTTAGCTTAAATAGAAAATCATAAACAATAAAAACTAAAACACTCGAACGTTTAAACACGTGTAATTTATTTTTGTCAGTCAACCCGGACCGTTTTTAAACTTGAAGTCCTTACCGTAAAATTATGCATGAGCCGTTAACTAGCAGTTAGTGGGAACAGTCTGTCTCTTGCTAGAAGGAATAGCCAACATGTAATGTAATTTTACGGTCTACCTTTGGTCAAAAGGCAAAGACCGTTTAACATAAATCTGTTGAGACACGCCGTAAACTGTGGCGAGATGAAAAATCGAAACTATATTTGAAAACAGAAGGAAAATATTTACTTTAACACGGAAAACTAACTCACAGCAGTAATTTCAACAAAACAAATAAAATGGTGGCTTTATGATAATTAAGGCCCTTTCCGAAGCATTGCTTTTTGGCCGGCGTAACATTTTGAGATTTCAATAAACTATGTGAGACATTGTGTTCGAAAGAGATCTCAATGGAACAGTAGCATGCCATTTACGGCTAATACTAAAAACGTGCTTCGTACAGCATATTTGTTTGATAAAAACTACAAACGTTACGAACCTAAATGACAGTCGGCTTCAGTAACGAGTTCATCAGAAATATCTTCAACAATATATAGCAAAAATGCATACAGTCATCGTCCTCAACTAAAACATAGTAAAATACAGAATTTAGAAAAAAATAACGTTGACTATTTCGAAATTAGTCTGTGATGCTCATAAGACGGAAATTACCTGCTTGATGTGTCCAAATTATTATAATTACCAAACCAAAATCTTCACTCTTGTTTACCTGTCAAAAATTGTATGACTCGAGATCTGCTTGAGCTCAATGACCCTCGGAAAATGCCTGTTTTATGTGAAAATAGAAAAATGCGCAGAATTATACTAAGAGGGCAGTTTGTCGTATTTCTGCCAACGTCATATCTAACTGGGCCTAGTACCAATAAATCTTCTTGCTAATTTTACTCAGCAGTGTCAACATTTCGCTTCTGAGCATAAATTAGATATGACAAATGAACTCGTCTATTAGAGGGAGCGAACTAGGTGAAAGAAAAGAGAGAGAGGAGGCGGGCGAAACAGGTCCAAACAGCAAGAAACCGGCTGAGCAACGGTACAACATTTGTAAACGCAAGCTCTTCTATTAAGTTGAATAAAAACGACCTCGTCTATAAGTTGCAGTAATGGGATCTTTGGACCACCATACTGTGCTAGTTGAAGCGGACGATTGTGAGAGGTGGAGGTTGAGGGTAGGGGCAGGGGGTCCTCTCAAGTGGAAGTGATCGCAGTATGCCGACAGTTTTTCATACGTTCGGCATGCCTTCACCTTCATTCCATATGATCTGTTTATAAAAATCTGGAGGCCAACAAACGTAATATCTGTGCAAGAGAGCTGTTGAAGTCTTATTTTAATAAAGAAACATATC
This sequence comes from Varroa destructor, assembly GCF_002443255.2. Lineage (NCBI taxonomy): Eukaryota > Metazoa > Arthropoda > Arachnida > Mesostigmata > Varroidae > Varroa > Varroa destructor. The sequence continues at coordinate 17,556,446 of NW_019211458.1, forward strand.
CATTATTTCCTCGAGTGTTTCCTCAAAGTGGAATCAGTAGTACTTGAACCACTACAAAGATCGCTAATGGGTTTTGCGGAAGTCACCAACCTTAACGTCTCTTGAAAAAAGGGACAAGACAGTACATATATGATACTAGTGACCAGCTAGAGGATATACTGCTGCAAGAGCTCGCGCACATCGGAAGATGAAACGTGTATAAAATTCTATATCCAAGGAAATTAGGGGCCATCAAAAGTTATCTCGCAAGCTTTTGAGATATGATGTTACAAGAGTTTCTCAAAACAGCGTGTCGTCAACCTAGAATTCGAGCTTGTCGCACCATTGCACAGCGCTGACCCTACTCGCCAGTAACTTGCAGGAGTTACCCGAAAGAAGAACACAGAATAAAAACTCGAAATAAAGGTACGCTAACTTCGTGAAGTTCAATGCAATGCAGGTTCACAAGGCCCCGTACGAGCGAATACTTGTTATACTCAACAAGCAATCATACGAACTGCAACTTGACCATTGGGCTCTACTTTGCCTCATAGATGCGACGGACTGTTTCGTCGGTGTCTACGAGATGCGATAGATACCGCCACGTCCTCAGCAGCGAAACTCCTTCAGAAATCTGGCAAGTTCCTAGAACTAGCTTTAAACGGCGCAAAATACCTTTTGTGATTACCAATTTTGCAGCGCACATCCCACGAAGTTCCTGAAAAAAAAAAAAGGTAGTTCGATATGAGCACTAGCGTGTGCAAGGTCGCATTGCTCAAATCTGCTACAGCAACCTTTGCACTTTGCAAAACGTTTCGAGAGTATTTAATGAAATTGGTAAGGCGACTAAAAGTAGGGCTGAGGTCGCTGTTCAGGCGGCAACAGCCTTTGCAGCACGTGAGCGCCTACTCCATGCCTTTGTTACGCTTAAGGAGCCTGTTCTACTATCCTGACGTCTACTGGAGGTATTTCCAGTTAATGGTGTAGCAGGGTAACCCGTTGAAACCTCATTCGGTCCTATTTAGCCTTGATATTTTAACGTTCATTGCCAACTTATGGGATCCCTGCAACGTGTGGTATGTGTGTAATGCAGCCTTAAAAAACTAGTTGATTATCTTGCTGTTTATCAAGAACAACATACAATAATTGTATTAGGTTTTTGCAGATCCAGTAGTTACAGCTTTGAGCGCCTATTAATGTGAAGTCTGGGATAGAGAAATCGATTTTTTTTAACAAAGATAATTTGAAAAGTCAGGATTGACTCAGGACATCTGGGACTCTTACTGACACCCACAAGAGATTCTTATTTTAAGATAGTGCTACTAATACGCGCTCATTTGATAGAGATGCACGCCCTATACATCTGGACATACCGTTTAGATTCACCTAGATTTACTTATATCTTGCATCGTTATCCGATTGCAAAGTTTCGTCAAGAGTATCACAAAGCAACAAAGGGCATAGTTGACAAGGTACGTTGCACTTTTGGATATTACTTGGAAAACGGCAGGTCCACCCATCGGGAAGGGGGGACTGGGAGTAAAAGCTGCCACGGAACGAACCCTGTTTGTTACGTTGCGCCTTTCCATCAACTTGACATAGACAAGGCAAATGATGAAGCTACCAATAGGCTAAAATCAAAGACAGATCCCGGTACTCTAATTTTAGGCTACGCAGGACACCGTTTGCTTTTGGGTGTCTGTAGATGTAACGCTGTTAACAAGAAATATCCTCTCTTTCGACTCAATTTCCTCAAGAAGAAGCAATGTTATTAACCGCGTGTCATGCTTTCACTGATGGCTGGCTTAGGACTCTCTTTTCTACAGAGCTTAATGTTATGCTGGACTCATGGTTTCTTCGTCGAGGTGTAAGAAGCCTTACCTGCGCCTTGTAGATGTCCTTCTGGTGAGTATACGGCGGTAACGAGGACAACGAGACGTGGCCAACCAGGTGCTATTATTCATAGCGCACTGCACAAGACAGAGAGCCGAATGATCTGGTCATGAACGGGCCAAGCGGGTGAAATGGTGTAGCATGTCGTTATGGTCTCAAAACAAGCGCTTGCTGGAGGCGTATATATATTGGCTCGTTCATATGTTTATAACAGCGTTTCCAGCGAAGGGGGTGTGAGAAAAAGCAATTGGTAGCGGTAGATGCCGGTCCATCCCATTGCTGAGAACATCACGCAGCTTAATGAAAAGGAATTGTAAATAGCTTCGTAGTGGACTTTCTACTTTGAATACAGATTAAAACGGGAAGGGGTAAACCTGAGGGAATTGTCGTAATCTGGAAGGCTATACGTTATCTGTTTTAGGAGAGAGAGAGAGAGAGAGAGAGAGAGAGAGAGAATAATGACATTTAAAAAATACTGAGATTGTGAATTCACACAACACAACTGTAACATCTTACTATACCACAGTATTATTATCAGCAAAGCTTGTATGTTTTCAATTCCTTTGACAAACACCCAAGCTATCTTAGAAAACGCCAAGATAAACATGTCTAACTTGGTTAAAATATATAGCTAGTCGTATAAAAGGGCGTAAGTTAAGAGACAATTTCCGTGTAAATGTCCCAAGTCCATAGCCCATATAGATCTGTGGCACTTACAATATTTGAATTGGGCTTTATAGCGCTTGTGAGAACATAATTTCTCAGAACATATAATAGGCAACTCAAAACCTGGACATAATGTATAAAACATCGTATTTTGTATAATTCCTTCGACTGTTTATATAACGTAAAATGTGAATATATTGACATTTTTTCTTTCTTCCAATATGGATTTATCGTCGGATGAAGGGCATAAAAAAATTCATCTCAGATTCATTACTACCTCCCACTCAAAACAAAGTATAATGTTTCAGGGTAAAAGTATTAACCGTTCCCTCTATCTGAACGGCTTTGGGTCTCATATCTCATGTAATATGAGTCGCGTTGGGTCGGCACTAGTGTCATTTGAAAGCTGAGATTTGGCGGTAACACACGCGTCAAAATGATCGGAAAGCTTAATTCGGACACAGGTACAGCATTTTAAGGATGTATTAAATCTCTGCAAAAACACGCAATACTCCGGGCATTTAAAAATTTTGTCAGAAGAATCGACTCAGAGACGAAGCTCAACAGGTTAGTCGCTTTCGTTCTGTAGACTTCGTAGTGGTCGGCCATCTTCAGAGTAAGTTTTTGAAATGATTAAACGAATTAGGTGAAGCCGACCCGTAAGCAGTCATGAGACCGTCAAAAACCTAGGCATCAAACAGTTTTTTTTAAGGAGGCTAACGCCAACAATTTTACTGCCACATAAATTAACGCAAAAAAATTTATCGTAAAACTCTACAGAGAAACTGTGAGTCAAAAATCACGGATGGCGGTAAGTAAATCACATACAACGATGACGTGCAAATAAAAAAAAAAAAAAGGAAAAAATGTATTTAACAATCTATGGCGAAATACAGACTGGCATTAACGGAGGTAATTCTATGCATTTGACGGGATTGAAAGGCAATTGTATATTATGAGTTGCTGCCACCTGGTAAAACAAATAGTTCGGACTATAACACAACAACAACTAATAAAATAATAATAATAATAAGCCATTGAAAAAAAAATCTAGAAGAACTAGTGAACAGAAAGGCGTCACCTTTCATCATACCAGACCGCATATATATTTTTTTACTCAACAAAAATTCCCAGAACCTGGATAGGAAATTTTAATGCATACGCTATAGGGCCTCTATCCTGCAGCATCAGGCTACCTTCTGTTTCGATCTCTGCAAAATTACCTTAATGGTGTTAATTTAATTTCAACGAAGAGATGCAAACGTCAAATTTCCCACCCGGAAACATCAGAAGCATTAAAATGATGAGCTTATGGTATTAACCGAATACTAGCGGAGGTTATCGGTCAAAATAGCGCATATTTAGTTCGATTATATCATTTAAAAACATCAAAACTATTTGCTTCAACTTTGATTTCTCTCAATATTTACTCTTCATTGAAAAAAGTCGGCCTTCTTAACTTCGGCTGAAGTGAACTTCAGTCTTTCTGTATAAAAGCAAAGAAAGAATATCTAACTAAACTAAAAAAAGAACTACAAAGTTACTCGATTTGTTATAGGCAATAATAAACTTTCTTACATCGTGTGTACGGTCAAACAACACCGTAATTGGTCGCGTGAAAATTACTAAGTTTTAACTTTAAACATAAATGTTGCGAGAACTATTACCTTTTTTCTTCCGGCAATCTAAAAGCAGGCCTATAACTAACAGACACCTATAACCGCTCACTGCACTGTGCAATCAGATCAAACAAACCTCCATAGATGCTTAGTCCTCTAAAGTTACTCCTATAGTACTAGTTTTGAATATACAGGTTTGAGTATCTGAATATTGACTAAAACTTCGACCCAAGGTTTTAGTTACTCTGGGCTTGAGTGTCCAAAAGTCCAGTGACTAGGACTTACGGAAAAAATTTGTGGGAACGGAACGATTCTCACATGGTCTTGAGCCAATGTACATTGGGACAGGGACAAAAAGAGGTAAGAGGTCAGGCTTTGTGAGCATATTAGGATTTGATGGGAGGCTAAAGCCCAAAGATTGTAAAGCCCCTCTAAATAGTAGGTTCTCAAGAGAAATTACCTTTCTCCCAGCACAAAATCTTGGTGAGTTTGGTGAGCATACATATTATTTCGAGCCCTTGAACGCAGCGTAACCGAGTATAGTTTTTTCTGAAAAAAGATATGACGTTTTTAGGTTCTGATGTCATATCTACCGCAACGTGAGTGAGCTTTTAGGATTTATTGTGTATTGAGTAGTTAGCTAAACCTTGACAATTATTGATAAAGTTAGCGTACCTAGCCGGTCTACTGATCTGTCGAGAAGGGCATACATCTTTATTGGGAAAAGACAACAGGGCCATTGATTGTTATTTGCAGCTAGTTAGCCCCCTCGGTCTAAACAACCATGAACACAGTTTGGCAATTTCATTCGTTTCTAGTATTAGTTCAAACAAGCAAATACCATATGAAATGCGTTGAAGAACATCCGATTGATGGATCGGGGTTTTGACTGCTCTTCTTGTGAAGATCAAGCTAACTTCATGGCTGTCTCCACGAATCGGCTTAATCTTCAATCGATCTTACCACACAAATGTAACATAACAAGTTAAAGGCTACTGTCGAAGTAATTGTACAGTACAATAACTTATTTAACGAACGCTTATTGTTTCGACATATTAAGATGCACGTTTTTTTTATAATGATTTTGCGGGTTAGAGGCAGAGGTTAGACCCTGTAACACAATAGCCGCAATCACCATTGGCAAGTACTTACATAAAACAATGATAAATATTCAGTAGTTATTTCAGTTATTATTATTACCTACCTACCTACCTAACCTAACCTAGCCTAACACATACAGATAATTCCATTTCATTCATTTGTGATATGTGAACTACATTACGAAATCTAAGGCATATCCAGCTATCTCTAGCGAATGTCTTGTGTATCCATGCGCTATCGATACCGTAGTTTGTTGTTTCCCCGTCAAATCCTCACGCCAGAAATTTGTCGTTGCCTAATGGGGCGGGCCGTTAATTAAAGCTCTCCTTATATCCACCAGTTTATTAGATTCAGTTAAGGTTCTTATTTTCTGAGTCATTCAAGGGTATGGCGGTACCAAAAACGATATGTGACCGCAGCTGGTAGAGCTCATTATCGGCTTCGAGTAAAAGCTATTACACATATGAGTTCAAAGATTGCTTTAAATTAGGCTCAATTAAAGCTACATTTTGCTAGCTTCTTACTTAATTATTTAATATATTTAAGGATTAGGAGATCTATTAAACTTAACTTGGACTCTAGCTTGCGTGTACGTTATTGCTAGTCTATCCTTGATGCAGTAGATGTACACGACTTTCTAAATCAGTTGTTCCTAATGAATGATCGAAGCGTTCTGGATTCGTAATCAATCACTGTTGAAACAGGGCCCCTCAAATCGCAGTTTGTTTTCAGCTACTGGCAGATGATACGAAGTTTGATAGTTTACATAAATCAGCAACGAACACAGTGGCCTCAAACTCACCTTTAGCGTCCTAAGCACAGTCTTGTTATACGCATTTTTTTCTTACGCCGTTAATGTCAAATAATAGGATTGCTTATGATGTTGTTATAACAGTATTACTAGCTATATATTATGCGTATTTTTTGCATAAAGCTATCTCACGTTAATTACGCCAGCTTTCATTGACTGCTCTCATGATTGATGTAAATCTTGTTGGTCTCTAAAGAGTGAGCATTCTAATGAAACGCAGGAACTTTCGCTTGATTTGAAGTATTATTGGAAGCTCCAATTTAGTAACTGACTTACCCGTTCTCAAGGGAATATACCGTCCCAACTAATCATCTCATAGGGTTTCATGCTGAACACTACCTTAGTGCACGCATTTTTCCTGCGTGGAGTGAGCCAGCACGTGGCCACTTTTGGTCAAATTTTTCGAAATAGTTCTGTCGTTTGGAATCATCAGAGAACGTTATCTTGTTGGAAACATTCTGTTTTTAGGGAAATGTCAATATTGTTTAGTCGCTAACCATTTTCTGTGATTCACTATTTTCAAGAGTATAGCATTATCGATAGTTTTACAGCTCTCAGTCTGAAATCAAGCCCAAATTTATCCCTCCGCCGAAGTCGTCAGCCAATGATAGCGTTTCCGTCCTTTACAAACTTGAGTTGAGCCGCTTCGAGAACTGGTCTTGGTAATTTACTAGCCCGATTAAGTGCTTCATGCATGCATTCGATGCGATGACGTTTTGGACCTTTCTGTTTGTCCTGCCGCAATTCGTCGTATTTCCCGGGTAATTCAGTTTCATGGTTCAGAGAAAAAAAGGTGTACCATTAACCAGTAAAAATGATGAATGGGAGAGGAACAAAAATATAAATAACATACCTCGCCTTTCTACTCAAGCTTAATTTCATTCATCTACATCGATCGTCTATTTCTTATATCAGTAGCGTAACATAAAGTATCCTACACCGCGCATCAAGGGCAGAATGAGTATGATAATGTGACTCTTTCCGGAAGCTGATGCGGGTTTTGTCAAATGAAGTGTTACATTTCAGCCGTCTCAGCAAACAAATGTCGCATATTAGACAGCCGATCATGTAAACTACCCACGTTTGTATGAATTCACATGAAACAATATTTTGTTTGAAGACCACTTCTTGGCTAACCCAATAGCAGTCAAACACAAACATGTACATAAACAAAATGCAGCGTTTGAGATTGAGCATAGCTTGTTTCTTTAGGACGGACATTCTGGAAGTTATTTGGTAAAAACGATTCTACTAAGACATCCAAAAAATAGTCGTTGTTATTAATCCGTTTAAACTAAATTTTTGAGCCTTCTTAGGTCGGAAACAATTCCTGCTCTCGCGCGCCTATTTCTATCATAAAAATACTATCTGATCAAATTTATCCGTTAGAACTCAGCGCAGGCAAACAATCACAGTTTACGCAAAAATGTTAATCGAAAATACGACGCTACCCACGCTAAACTAGTCGTATATTAAGAGTGACGGACGTCCATTCTGACCTATAGACCACCAGGCTCTTCAATAAACGAGGGCCGCATTGTAATATGGTCTACGACATATAGTAAAATCATAGCTAGTTCAAAAAGGGTGGATCTGTTAAGAGGCGCGAATACTTGAGCTATTTTGAAAGCACTCACAAAGGACAATGGTTTGGCAGTTGACTTGGAAGGATGAGAAGACTAATAAAATTTTTTAAAATTAGTTTTTGCTAACTCATATCTCATTAGATGGATCTGTCTGAGATGGCATCGTCAACTCCTGCAAGTTCATGGGCATCTTCGGGTTGAACGCTTTTTAGCCGCGTTCGTATGATGCGATCATTAACAAATGTTTAATGCGCCATCGCCGTTATGTTGTAACGGAAGTTAGTAGTACGGCGACTGGTTCTGATCACGTTTAGTTCGTCATCTATTCTCGATAGCTTGAGCGTTTATGTACAAACATACGTATTGCCGTTAGCAAGTTAGTGAGCAGGATTTTTGCGAATAGAAAGAAATTAGATTGTCTCTAAAATTAAAAAAGTGAACAGAGAGTGCTTTAGAAAATCCGCATACAGGTAAACTCCATTCCTACATGTCCTTTAGGCCACACGAATCTTGAAGTGTCCTGAACTCCAAACCTACAAATTTTCGAAAGGGTGCGCCCGGGCACTTATTACTAGGACTATTACTAGCTAGAATTTTACCTTTAATTTTATCAGATATTTGAGGTAAATAAAAAATTAGAAGAAGCTATAAGATACCTTATTTTTCCGCGCAGTTCTCATCTGGCTCACGATCATCATCAGTCCGGGAATCACTGTTTAAAAGCATAGAAAAATTTTAGGGTTGGTGCCTCAGATAATGCTTTAAATATTCTTCTGATCACTTTTTCTATAGGGAAGCTCGCTCACTATTCGGCTATATACATAAAGCCAAGGCATTTAAACTGCCCTGATACTCGTGTTAATGGCAAGTATGAGAGAGCACAGGAGAACGTTTACATGCAATCAGCTTCATTCTGTAGAGACTTTGCGATCTGTGAGAGAACATCCCAGAGAAAGAGAAGCTTTGTTTACCTTTGTGGGTTTATTCCCTATTGATTCCTAAAGAATGTTTAACCGCTTATTATTAGTAGCGTGGCTAAATCTCAACACCCGCTTGAAAACTTAGGGAAATGATCCATTTCCCTATTCCATTTTGAGAGCATACGAGCTTCTTTCAGAATTTCTCGTTCTCTGCCAAGTAGCTTTATGCTGGTTTCGAAGGTACCTAGAGGGGATTATTACGTGCCTGTTTATAAGGTTCACGATAGGAATTATAAGCGGGCCCGGAAGCTCGGAAATGCCCCAAAAAAGTTATTTTGGAGTACCTTATTATGGAGTAGTAGGTAAATATTAGAGCTGATTTTCACCGCAAGCGTATCTGCCGCCCGTCTCTGTCAACACACTGATACTTTCGAATTTTTTAATGCTTTGATTATTTGGACCTATGTACGCTTCAAACTTTTTGCCTGCTTTTCCATAGGACGTATTCCTGATGGCCGCTATCAAATTTAGGGCGCAAACTTTTGAGCAAGACTAGTGCACGGAATTAAGCGAGAATGGAACGAGGCTATCAAAATGAATAGCAATTGCATTGAATCTAGTAGTTCGTTAAAAATATTTCGACAAACATATTAAGAAACACAATTGTCACTTTTCAATGACTTTTTTTTCATTTAGACACGGCTGTTATTAAAAATGGCGTTGTATTCTCCAGGCTCAGGCAGGACATATGTTCATTGCCATGGTTAGAAGCAGTGACACAGTTCAGGCAGTAGAGTAAGTATTTCTGGTTCTTATTGGAGAAATTTATATTGATCAGATATAATAACTCAGGCAACGCGAAGTCTGGCTTGTTATCCTAATCATCCAACAACTTTGTAGAGACCATTGCACCCTATCATAAACTTGCTATTTATATGTTCATGCGTAAAGGTTAGAGGAATACATAGAACGTTTTAAAGTAATAAAATTCAAGCAAACCAGACTGATATGATAACGAGATCCGGTTAGTAATTAGTCATGGTCGTATCAAGGTTACATGCTGATAGACGTGACAAAAATAATGACGAATATTTTTTTTTTTCGTTGCTGTATAACGGGAAATAATTCGTAGAATATTGGATAAAGTCAGAACCCCGTTACTTGAGTGCAGATCGCATACTTTCAGGTTTCTCTCACAGACTTTAATAAGCCATCCAGAGATTCATACAAATCACAAATAGCGTCCAATGGATCTCTTGTCTATTGAACAAGTCGTAGAATATCGAAAAAAAAGGTCACAAAGGTTGATTTAATAAATATAGAAGCGCAGGATACGGAGTATCGAGAAATTGATGACTTTGATCTCTAGTATTTACTAAACGTCGCTTGACGAATGAATATATCCGTGCGTATACCGGTGACTGTCTCAAAACATGTAACCAGAAGTGTAATTGGCCTTGTTAATGTTTAACTCGACCAAATCATTTTTCACTATGGACGGTCCCCCAGAATCACACATCGTTACGCCGTGACGCGGTAACGCGTAGTTCAGCTAGGTTGACATTAAGTAAATGACGAAATTCGTACACGCCCCCCGAGAGAGGACCGCCACGACGGGTCAGTACCCGGATCTTCTTCAATTGCAATTGCCGATTAAATTTCAAATTAGAGGAGATGGACTGCAGGACAACCTTACGAAAGGACAGTAGAGTCAGAAAGACACCAATACGTTAAGGTAAAGTTGATGCGTAGATAGAATAAATTATATATGTAGCATGGAATTAGAACGACTTGGTTCATGAACTTGATGAGCTTCTCTATAGTTCATGATGGCCCTTAGATTGCTAAGGAGTGCCTATAACATGATTAAGGTTATTTACTAGTAACGTAGAAATTAACCGCATGGCCTTGCAAGACTAAAGTTTTTTTTGCACTACTTAACTTCAAGTAAGAGAGACTGAGGCATTATGTTTTATGCTATAAACAATACCAATTAATCAGAGATGTTTTATTCAAGTAAACATAGATAGCTATAGATACGCTTTATTTTTTAGTAAATTAAAACCAATAAAGCGATTACATATAATGACCATATTGTAGGTATCTATGCTATGTGATAGTCTAGTAAGTAAATGCAACACAGAAAGCAACAACGATACAAAGTTTACTTTCATGAAGGATTGATCCATCCGATTATTTAGCTTTAAGCGCTAAAACCTATGTGGTAACCGTGGACCGCTATGTGAGTTGTCAATGTACGGACTGATGGGTAATGGTAAATTATGATTTGAAGGAAACTTATTGAATGTTAGGTTCTACATAAGTTCTACCTAATAGCTAGGTCCGTTCTGATCCGAAAACTGTTCACTTGGATTATAGAAACGTAAGATTTCACCGTTATCGTTTTTGGTGCCTTTATCGGTGTCTTCTTTTTCTGACACCTTCCAAGGCATTTCTTACAAGCAACTCAGCTCTCCGACCCCGGGTTTTAGGTCTCTCTGCTCATATAGGCGCGAGAAGCCCCGCCCTGCTATTGTCCTATATCGTACACCCGTCTGCTTCCTTCATACATCCGCTGCGCCACGCATGTCTGGCTAACTGTACAAGCCGTTGGCTAGCCGTTGAGAATTGTTATTCAGTTTAAAGTAGTAAACAGCTTAGCTTTTTATACATACATGTATGTGCGATATCCCCTTTATCGAGGTGTAAACAGATACCAGGGGTACACAAACACCAAGGGGCTTTTGATACATGCGACGATAGCACAGGTGAAGCTGGTTGTCGAGGAGATGCCGCCACAAGACGCCTTGCAGGATCAGCTCGTTCTTACGCTTTGCACTGCGCGCCACTTTTACTCGGCTGGCGTCACAGGGAGTCGTGTGCGGGACGGACAGTGGGATTCCTCGCCATGATAAAGACAATAACAATAGCACAAATAACGGAACGACAACAGCGGCGATGATGACGTGACATGAACTACCATAAGTAGCACAATCGCAGCAGCTGTTAGCGAACCGATGGAGCTTCTACAGTTGGCCGCGAAAGTATGAAACAAACACCCGAGGCCTACCGCGGTACGTTGTCATTTGGGCAGAAACAGGGACAACGAGCCGCAAACCCGGCCGCACTGACGCACCATGTTGTAGCATTCGTGTAATGTAAAGACGCAAGAGTTGAACACGAACCCTCTTTCGCAGCTAACTGAACAGCAAGGCCCAATGCATATATTTGTGAAATGCACTACAGGGGGCATTACACTTACAATGACTAGTGGTACAAAACGTAAACCTGTCAGTTCTCCGTACGATGCTGCCGCGCTGTTTTCCATTGTATTAACAATTACAAATCTGTATAAATAGAATGAACACGTTTTGGCGCGCAACCACAATGGTGGCAGCATAGAAACACTTCGAATTTGTACTTCGTGCGAAGGATCCTATCATCATGGCCACAGCTGCTTGTCAGTCCCAACCATCCTTGTATACAAATACGATGACAAAATACGAATAACATATTTAGTAATATATTTAAATGCGAAGAGTATATTTAATCCTAAACAAGGCAGCTAGATAAGGACGCGGTAAAGAATAATATATGTGCCAGTGTTAAAGTGTCGTCACAACAATTGGTGGTAGTAAGAAGCAGAGCTGACAAGAGGCAAGATCAATTGAGTAGGGACCGAGTTGTCGGCCAAGCTGCATGGTTGTCTTATAGAGCGCCTGATAGAGAATGCAGAGAGGGTTGCGTTGCCCCTAGAACTATCATTTGTTAACTGCGCAATGGACTGAGATTGCGGAGACAGCAGCAGATGTCTACGGCTAATCACATTAAGGTCTGTTGGAAATTGCGTATGGATTTTTGCCCGACCCAGTTCAGTATTGGTTACAACCTGCTGTAAAGCGTCCCGGAGCGTGCCGGATTTCCGTTTGTGTTCAAGACGTTTCCAAAAGGTTTGAGGGCATCGTGCCAGTGCGAGGGTTTCGTGAACCATTAATGTGAATTAATACATGCAACTACGAGACGCACCGATATCTAATTGAACACGAATCGTCGGCAGAAGCAGAAAACATGCGTAGCAAGTCGAACTTCTGTATCCACTGTGGTGCTCAAGCAAAGCATCTCAGCCTTAAAAGTAGACAGATTTGATGCACTGGCGCAGCGTGGGAAAAAGCATTTGATTAAGTTGCGAAGCTCCCGTTGACGCCCGCTACGGAGTTGGAAGGCCCTGAGATGGCCGATGTCAGGAAACTGCAAAGGGCGGATCCTCGGATAACAGATGTTTCGACTTAAGTGCTCCTTAATGAGCTTCTGTTTCAAATCAAAGGCAACACATTGCTGTTGCAGATTGCGTGGTTCAGGCATAAGCGATTATTATGTCCTGTGACTCTATGGGAAGGCAGCTTGACACATAGGCTTTTCAAAACCCGTACAGAGAATGCTGAAACGTTTTCATGTTGGGCCTGAGGTAGATGTCCAGGTCGGCTAGGTGTCAGCCAGGTGTTACGGTGCGTACCAATAATATTTTTCATCCCAGATGTTTCGATCGCTATTGCTATATAAGGACAAAGTGTAGAGCGGTAAATGAATTGCACTTGTGCCGGTACTAATGCGTTGTCACTGCAATATATATATATATATATAGCTTTACGGTTCCCCTGGGTACAAAGACACGTATAGGTGAGTGTAGGTCCTCTTTTATTTTTCCTTTACGCTAAATCTCTTCTAGGTGCGGGTAACCAAAGCCTCCGCTTTATATCAAAACTTGCTGTCGGCACTATAAGTTTGATTAAAATGTGAAAAAAGCTTGTTTCCAATGGCTGGACTCCACCTAATCCAGATCTCATTACATTATGCTTAACGCCCACTAGTCCCTAAAACCTTCACTCAGTATTTCCAGTACTAGTTCCGTCAAGCCTGCACAGTTTCCCTTAAAAAAAAACTCACCATTGATAACCGACCAGCTGAGTTTAGCTGCTTTAGTTGGCTTTCTATGGAATTGCAATTTTTTCGTTAACTCCACCCATATCAGTCGCCTTGTCCTTAAGTGTCCTAGTGAAAGCTTAACCCTTTCACCGTAAGTGCCTTTTTGAAAATTCTTATCTTAGTTAATAAATCGCTCTTTGTCGGTCTTATTTTTTACTATGTGGCTATGCGGATGGATCATTACAGCAATAAAATAGAGCATATCTACGTCCTGCAAAATGATGCCCTACGTACCATTTCCAGATTTTCCCGTTCTGTTTCTTTCATCTTCCGTTTCATACTTCCCTTAACATATTTAAATTCCTAGACTACCAGTTTATTTTAACTTGGAACTTTCCCTTCGTTTGCCTCCACAAAGCTCATAATTTCGAATCTTCAAGAGCTTAGTCATCAGTAAAAGTCCTCTGGGGATGCCACACCTTATCGCAATAATTTACGCTTCTCTTTCTACTTTAACACGTGAAACTACGTGAAATCAAAATATATGTATGTATATATATATATACATATACATATGTATATATATATATATACATATTCATGTGTGCATATATATATATATATATATATATATACAGAGAGAGAGAGGGAAAGAAATGTCAATGGACTACGTTGATTCCTCCTATGCGTTATATCGAAGACAGAACGGATATGTGGACCGAAAAAGACATTCTTTACGGACGCGTGTATTTGGTATTGCTATCTTCGGCTGCTATCGCAAGTAATTTTCAACAAATCTGTTTATAGTTCCTTTCCAATACTGAGTACACCAACATTATAAGTGTACTTATTAAAGTCTCACTTAGACAGGCCAACCATACCACAATCCAGCGGATTCAACATTTGGTTTAATAGTCAGGTTAAAGGTAAATATGAGTGGGTACGCTTCTTTGATTGCCCGTGATAGATGGTGCACACTGCTGCCAATCTTCATACGGCGCCCGAGCAATCCAGGGCATATAAGGGCAATATGTAGGATCCGCAATCAAAATTTTATCAAGTGAAAATGGTACAAAACAGTTATTTGATAATTCTGGAATTTCCATGCGGAAATTAACGAATGTTTTTTACTAGAGTGTGTCTCTCTCCAATACGGTTAGACTACTTCAGATCATTCGTAGTTTCGTATATCTAAACTCGTTAGAAATCAGCCCGAATTTTACATCCGCTGGATGATTTGGAGTTTAATGCGCTTATGCAATGCTTTAATATGTTTACGCATGCTAATGTCGCTGAACTCACTGTTACTACTAAAATTTGTGAATTAATGAAAAATGTGAATTTATAGAAGTTTTTAAACGTGACTTATGAGTAACTTATGAGTAATCTGAAATAAAGTCGTGATGGAAGTAAGTAGCGGTTACATTGAAAACATACGTTAATTATGTATGCCACCTTCCTCTATATATTTAGTTGTCCAGAATAATGACTGCAATAGTAACGAACTGAGAGCCTCTTTCTCTAGTGTTTTTACCAGTTTCCGATGGGCTTCATCGGTACTTTCATCTTTGAAGTATAGAAACACGAACCGTTCATTCTCAGGACCGAATACTATCTTTTCTATTCCTTATTTTCTGATGATACACATCGTTAAAAACTGGGTGTACATATCTACCACATCCCACCTGCTAATAGAGCGTTAGCAATAGTTATTCAAAATTTTCAATCCGCGGAATAGCTTCAGAAAGCTAACATGTACTCGGTTGTTACACACCTTGAAGTTGAATAACCTTTGAACGGAATTTCACTATTAAGTACCTCAATATTTTAGCAATTTATGTCAAGTTTATTCTAGAAGAAGTCAGTTCAGAAAGGATATAATCTTTTAATCTTTAAAACCAGTGCTCGGTAATTCAAGTCATACTCCTCGAAGGCCGCAGCGCTGTGAAAGGAAGAATTGGGGACTATAAAAGATCGGTTAAGCTTTTAAACCAAAACACAATACGTAAATGGGGCAAACGATTCAGAAACAAGGTTTGGAGTGCTGAAAGCCAGAAGGGAGATGGCCAGATGCTAGGATCTGAAAATAAAAACGCATTGCCGCAAACAAGCGGACTTTTCAAGGGGGCACAGTTAGGAGCCTAAGAGTCCTGTTTGCCAAAACGGGTATTTCAGAAGCAGCGTATCACAGAATTATAACCCAAACATTAAAAGTGCGGAAACTGAATACAAAAGGATCCTCGTTTAATTTAATTGAGATGGGTCGGAAATGTGTAGGGTGTATTCCGGGTGCAATTTGCGGAACTTTAATCATCAAAAGACCCGCTTGGAGCATACGGTCGTCATAAACGGGGCGTGGTGCAATCTCTTCCGTCACCCGATAGGGACTAGGGAAGGGAACAACATTGCCCTGTAGAAAAATCGAATTCGGCGGCAGGATCGGGCTGGTTCGAACGTAACGTGACGTTCGTACTTGTAATGGACATCAGAGGAATTCACTGCTTGCCAAAAATAATGAATGCAGCCCGCTCTTTCGAGTTCCTCAAGAGACATGGACCGCTGGCACGGCAATCGAAAGTCACTTGATGATAACGCCCAACTTCATCATCGCTTCATTACTTTCAGGGTTGAGCAACGGAGTATTCAACCTTGGCTTCGACCCGCTTTGAATCACGACCAATGTCCGTGACACAACGAGACTTTTTATGCCCTAAAATGGCCACCTGGTGCGCAAGCATATTTCTCCGTCGATTTGTTTCGATAGAGCATATATAGAGAAATTACGTATGGAAATGCGAATTGTAGGTTGGTGGCTGCCCAAAAGCTGCTAGACCGCTGGGACAAGTGTGCGAAAAATTGAAGAAAGGAGAGCACGTCTAACACATATAAAAAAAAATCATTAGTTTAGCCCAACTAGCTAAAGACTTATCGGTTTTAAAATCGGTCCGAATTCGCCATGTCCGGGAGAATCTGTAAAAAAGCTTTGTCGATTTTAATTGCTTTTTTCAGCTGATTTAGTTTAACGAAAATGCCGTGTTGTGAACAAGACTTATGCCTACCTTTAGGTTTAAACACCAGAAACTCTAACCTAGGCGCTCACATTGGCGCTAACCGACGACGCAGCCGAGTTGAATCCGAAACCATAAATGCAAGTGACTGCATACTGTTTTTATAGAGGTGTAGTTTTTTCCAAGTTGAAAACATCAACTTCAGTAGCTTTCTCGACAACGGAAGGGTTCAGTAGTCTCTCTATTGTCGGTTAATCTTTAGTGCTTGAGTTTGATTTTGTAGATAGCTCAAGTATACGATGAATGATCTAAAACACACAGGGGATCACATGGCTCATACTGGCTGACTTACCAAGTATTTAGACAACTGGTCAACAAAGATGTATTTTCTTCCAAGGCTTGAATTATCTCCGCATATCATTAGTACCTCTCAAGCGCCTGAGAACTAGCTTGAATTACCTGATTTCAAGCAATTTACCACCAAACATTTTTAATTTTCACCAAGTTGCCACTGGGCTATTTCTAGAAATGAAAATAGGGATTTTCTCCGGGTGCGCCTTCTCCATTACTAGGTAATATTTATTTTATTTAATATTATACGAATAAAATTGTAATGTGGGAGCGTATGCATTTTAAGGTACTATTATTATCTAATGTAATCCCCTTCATTGCTTCTAGTAACATACAATTGCTAACCACCGTATTGCCCAACCCTATTTTACGCCCATACCGATGGAACCACAGCACAAGCAGAAGGTAACAGTAGCCTTTGGTCAAAAAGCAGTATTTCTTTCGTCGTCAATAAATTGATCAGTATCCAAAAACCGAAAAAAGCTAAGCTGCGTTTCTTTTATAGGCCTATAAGTAAGTGCTTATAGAGTATTCTCAAGTACCCACCATCTTAAGTAAATTTTTGCTTATTCAAACTTCTGTCGATAACATTATGAATACCTATTAACCTATGCCGCCCGGGATAGTGTCTTTTCGTGGCTACTTTCTGAGCAATAACGACTAAACGGATCGAATCAATGTTTCAAGTGACAGGGGATCACACTTATGCGATCCCCCTCCATAAAGCTGCATCTTTTCGCAAGATGAATACTCTATAGCGCTATGGTATGTAATATACATATTGATAATACCGCTTTTTTAACTTGTTGTTTTCAAAAGAATTTGAGTAATGCCATATTGGACTGAGCCATCAGGTAAAGAGACTGCAATTGCCGCACATAATCCTTTTGGCTGACCATGAATTTTCGGGTGTGTAATCCTTCGATATTTGAAAGTTGGCGTTACAACTTACCAGTTTGCCAATTTGCCAAACATCATTTAATCTAAATACGTCCAACATAATCTAGCTATCCGTGTCTTTTTCTCTCACTGGAAATATCTAAATAACGACTCTTACACAATCAAAGGCAAGGTGCTGAAATCTGTGTCGCGGCTGCTTTGCCCACATTGCCCATTCGTTATCGTTGCGCCAATCAAAACCCTGAATATAGCAGTTAATGGCTTGAATTATGTTTTTAGAAATTACCATCTTCATGATGAAAGTTAGTCGCCATATGGGAGTTTTGTAAATGTGATAACGCGATCTAACATTGGGTTATATCGACTAATCATTGAAGGTACATAGTGCTGTATCCTATATTTCTATAAGTGAGTTATCCATGAGGACAAATACACGACAGGTTTGTCAGGCTGGGTGTACGGATGCCTTGTGGGTTCATTCTCACACAGTTCGAGTGACTGGTATTTTGTATTGGTGATGTTAATCCCCCTACTTGTTTGTTGCCTGTACGCGTATGCCAGTATGAGTAATAATATTTCGGCTATAGAAGATAATCGTCCAAGCGGCCGTCACGCTCAACAACATGAACCACCTCAATACCCGGTACCGCTTAGTGTTGAAACGCATACTTTGAATCGATCCTCAACGTCTCCCGCCGGAACAAGACAGTTGGCTCCACTTCACAGCCCTCCAGTTGAAAGGCCAACGACCGCTTTTTCGTTAGGACTAACACAACCTCCTACCTACGAAAGTGCAATGGTTTTAAAGGACTCGTGTTCCTCTCGCTTCGTTCGTACCCAGGATAATACCTAAGATAATAGGGTTCCCATTCGCCCAAAGCATATCAAAAAAAACGCTTATAAAAACAGCTTAAAATAAAGCGAGGACTCAACTATATTGCTAAATTATATTTGTTAGTACTTTAATTAACATTTGATAATTTCTCGTAAAGCAAAAGATCGTTATTATTTTATCAGTAGTTCTACGTAACGAAACTGTTTACGAGAGTTTTAAAATTACTTTTATACAAAAAACTACAAAATTACATTTCTCTAGTAGGCATTTCCTAACGTTTATAGAAAGATCTCTGATAATTGCACAAATCCAGCCAATATTTATTGCGCTTAGCCGAAAACTGATGAAAACCAAATTCTAAGGTAATCTTGTTTTATTATAATACGATTATTTTAGCAGACTACAAGCTGTCTTATTCTACATTGCTTTACGTTTTCAAAAGAAGGTTATTTTATCTCAAGATGTTTGACCAAAAAAGGATCCTTACATATTCAAGTTAATCGATAGTTTCACTACTAGTCTACGTTTTGCCATAAACTCTACGGCAAGGCCAGGCGTTGGATCCTAACGGAACAGTTGGCCTACATCTATTTTGCACACGACCCATCCCGTTTCAGATCCAGAAATTTACACAATTACGTTAAAACATCGTTATAAGAAGGGCAATTATGATTTAAAATATTTCATCAGTATATTCACTTAGTTCAACAGCTACAGGAAGAAAAAAAACGAACTATCTTTTCACGTTTAGAAAAATACTTAACTTTGTTAGACTTTTTTTTCAAATAATATTAGTTTGTATTTCAAATTTTATAGTTGTTGTAATTAGTATTGAGCATTATTTAACTACTATTTTATCTAGCTACTATTTAGTCACTAACAATCATTATTATTATAATACATCCTATAAGTTTACAAACCTTACGTCTATAGAAGCCTACCTAACGACTTTTGTGAGAAATAATCTTACTAAGTATAAGTGAAAAAGTTTCGTGCTTTTATAATAATTTTATAATAATAATAATTTTCAATAATAAATTCAATGTACATACAATATCTGTAAGTATCTGGTTCACGCCCTATTTAATAGGAACTTGCATCGACAGCTGAGAAGGGACGGACTTGAGAGTATCTTTTTTAATAACATTTTTCTCGCTTGCAACACGGATGTCGAGAGTGAACTTTAAAACAACAAAACGACTCGAGATTTTTGATACACGCTTACCTGACAGTAGCAACGGCACGCTACCTACGTATCAATTAGTATTCATTACCTTAAAGCCCCAACACGATTTTCGGTGAACTAGAACGGTTCGCCCCCCCCCCCCCCCCCCATGAATTGAACATTAGGCGCGATTAGGACAGAAAAAAAGCAAGTGAAATTTACACGCTGATTGTATCCTAATACAGTTTAGCTTTCGTTGTAAAGCTTAGTGAACTAACAACTACCGTAAGGTCTGATTTGAATAGGCTAAAATACAATCTCGAATCTGAGCAGGGCAATGTTTTCTTTGTGGATTAAGACATTGTAGCTTCAATTAAACATAGTTCAAGGTAACGTTTGTATTTTGACTTTTGTGTGTAATGGATCTTGACGTAGAATTGAGGAACCACCGTACGCGAATCTGATCTGATTGAACCTGTTTTATTTAGCGGCTAGTTTATACATATATATATCAGCCCTATTATATATATTGTATTACTTAACAGAGACTCATTGGACGAAATACCAACCTTGAGCTTCGATCTGGCATGAATGGCGCAGTCTTCAAAAAAACGCTGAGAACATTTATGCACGGTGCAGACGTGAATGTTCAACTCAAAATTTTAGACTACAGTACCTCTACGTAGATGAACTCAACATAAAATGCTTCGCTCCTTAGGGAAAATGAAACTTATGATTGATAGATCATAAGATATGATATAAGCGCATTGTGGGTACACAGTATTAAAAATAAGAGTAAAAAAGAAAAAGAGTATAGGACATTGTAATTGAACGGAACAACGCTAAATCTTAGGACCAAGAAACAACAATAATTTTAATATCGTATACGAATTCCTCAGACGTACACATTTGGTGTAAGAAAAAAAAAAGAGGAATACGTATTAACAATTATTCTGATAATGATGTAGTTGACAAGAACTACTTAAAAATGGAAACATTCGATAATAGCTGACAAGGTAAATCAGCCAGCCCGTTACCGTACACTCTCTTATTATTACAACCCATATAATCCGCGCCCTTCCTTTGTTCTCAACGATACAATTAGAGATCGTCGAAATAATAGAGCCAACCTGTCAGTAGGAGCATTCATCCTACAGTTCAACGCCCTATTTCCGCTTCGATCGTTTTTAATTCGAAGCGACTTCAACATTAAACAAATGCGATTTCTGCAAGCTATAATAACGGTATTAACGCCATAGCTTTGTTCAGACGGCGCTATGGGCTTCAACAGGGGGACTGCTTAATTATAGGACAGAACTGGATTCATTTTTGGCGGTTGGGCTTCACAGTGAAAATGCACAATCAAGCGCTGGGGCTGCGCGGGATATAACGCTCTTCTACTATCAAAGGATACCCCCTTAGCTTTATATCATCCACCAGTTGCGTAACGATGGCAGCCCATCGATGCTAATTCAGACTGACGCTGCTGCTCCTAGCCATGATGATGGTGACAAAGTTGCTGAGATACGATGAAGCTCATTCAGTTTGCTAGCACTGGCATCGTCTATTTTATACACACAATTTCAAATAGTCTCGATAACGACTGACTAGCAAAGTTTCAAGTGTAAAAACAGTATACCGAGAAGCACCGTTCCTTTTTATCTCATTGTAGTGTGCTATCTTCGACACAGGCTTATATCGCTGATGAAGGTTGGCCTGATGCTGTCGCCGTCATTGGTGTCATCACGACCACAACAGGCCCAGCAAAAGCCACAATAATAACACGGACACAGCGCGTGTTGCCGACTTCTTTGTCGTCTCTATCTTAACCCCACTGATCCTGTTATACGCAGGCATCTTCGAGATGAAACTGAAGACCGATAAACAATAATATTCATCATGCTAGAAGCAGTGCTGATAGATTTCTGCTCGGCGCGATGTGATAGCACAGTATCGTTCTACGAAAGATCGATCAATTATACCGATTCTAGTCAATAATATACAACTCTGCTGTATTAGCGTATCAGGCCAGCGGGCGGATGTGGGGTATCTATCATGTCTTTGGGCGATCATACGAAAGGACGCGCTGACAAGGTGATGTTAGCGACGAGACAAATGAGATGCTGCTGTGTTTGCGAAGCGACAGGTATAATCGTACTATAAACAATGTCTGTCTAGCTCTGGATGCATGTGCTGCTGGATACCCAATTAGCGAGTGTTTGTCGCCAGTTTTCCAAACCCAGCTCGCTTTCAGTGCATCGGCATTTTCGCCAACTTTGTCAGATCATTCTGAATTGCGAAAATCAATCGATGGATTTATCATCGTTTCTCGTTCGTGTTTAAATGTATAGTTGATAGGAACAGCCAAGTGGGTCGAGACCTGCTAAAATTAATCGTCTGTGCGTTAACAGCAGTTTTTTAATCCAGCTGCCTTACTGGGGTCATGGGTACGACGGCTCGTAAAATGCCCTACCATACTACTGTTTGTCAATTGGCTAACTTTCTTTAGATTTGATGAGTTTATTGTTCTAAAAACACTAGTACTAATACTACGATAACTACTTAGACAATTACTACCGAAAGCGGCTATCGATCATGTTAGCTGGCATAAATACAGACAGAAACAAGCGAGCCAATCTCACAAATGCGGGATGTTTACTTTATCTTATTATTTTTTGAGGGACTCCCTAAGGTTTAGCAGTCTCCAAAATTTCTGTGGATGCCATTTTCTCCTCTTCGTCTACTAGAAATACATACTTAAGTTTGCAAAATAGCAACAAAGTGCTTTTTTAATAGAGACTCTGGTGCTTCCTCAAACTGCTTTCTTGGAGCCCTTTATCATTTCCTTGATTACGCTTTTCAAAAATAAAAGAAACAAAATGTACATAGAAGACACCTATGAAATTACCAAACATTAAGAAGTATCGCATCGTTTTCATACACTGAAGGTCACAATATAACCCTTCAGGCGACTTTTTAATTTTTTTCTATCAAATGCACCTCATATAAAAAAGGCTTTCCGCCTAGAGCAGAATAAATGAACTGATCTCTTCTGTTTACTGTGAATTGTTATTTTTCCTATTAGCACGCTGCACTGAAACGTTCAAAAACAAAGTTATCAAGGCTCTCATGCGTAAGTTTCAATTCAAAATACAAGATAGCCACTACTTCGTTTTGGTGAGAAATTAAATTCTTAGTTGTATATCGACTTCGTAACATTCTGTCAGAAATATCGAAGCTCTAAGGAAGTACTAGAAATCTATGAAAGCTAGTGTTTTTCTAAAGGCAGCTCGATACTCAAACGGCGGACGCATTGCAGTAATAATGGTATTGACATTACGTAAAGATGCCATTAGTTTCAAGAGAATTTCTCACTAAGCCATGGCGCTAACGTTAACGGTCTATACTTCTTCCCGTTTTTTTTACGTTAGGCACATACCCGCTCAAGCGGCGGAGACGATTTGCAGGTTTTCGCATAGCCGGTGAATAGTTGCTAAATCCATTCTACTTCCTGCGTTCCCTTTATTCAACTCTCTAAAGGAACGTAACTGTATGGTAGGTCACAGAGATTAGTAACACTGTTACTCCTGTAAGCCGACGCGGTAGTGACGTATTTGCTTACTACGCATAGGAACACGTAATATGGTTTAAGTTCTAACGGTAGCGTGGATTACTGCATTTCACGCAAGAAACGGGCTGTCTGTATCAATGCTTAATAGCAGTAGCAAGCGTAAAAGCAACAACATGCGACCTCAATACTTCGAAACGATCTTCAATACTTGTGAACAATACTTCGGAAGATCCAGCTTTAGCCTTTCTATACAAAGCTGCGCATCATTCGACTCAAAGCCCCTAAATACAAGGGACGTAATCGGATTTATTATTGATAACTTGACCCGAAACTGTCAGATCCTACGGCGTTACCAACCAATGCATCTCTTCCTTGTTTCCCGTCATTACATGTCCTTGTCCTTATTTTACAACTATATCATTAGTCATATTTCAATGAATATATCATCCGATCAGAATTAATACGAACGTTCATTTAATTTAGTCCCATACAATATTTCACTACGATGTTAGCAGGTGCGAGACTTTTCAAAATACAGATTCGAATACTTCATAAGAGATACTAACCTTTTGTGAATGATTCCTTAATAGTCTAGATATACGAAAACAAGAAAGACACGACGTCTAGGTTATCGCACGCAGTGATCAGGAACAAATCATTTGGACGCGCGTCGACTAGTAAATATTGACTATAATTAATCTTCCGATCGAAGGTAAACGCTTTGCTTCAGAAACGCAGATTGCTGCCAAAATATTGTCAATTACGGAGTACACTAAGCGGGTTTTTTTCTGTCTACTTTAGGTCTCCAATCACCGCAGTCGGAGACGTTTCTTACGGCTATGCCATTCACAATGATAATGCCGCTATTTCTGTG
The DNA here is from genome assembly GCF_002443255.2 of Varroa destructor. Taxonomy (NCBI): domain Eukaryota; kingdom Metazoa; phylum Arthropoda; class Arachnida; order Mesostigmata; family Varroidae; genus Varroa; species Varroa destructor. Next base: position 17,580,648 of record NW_019211458.1, read on the forward strand.
GCCAGATTTTATTATAGCATCTGGTATATTTACTGTGAAGTAAATTTGCACGAAATGTGACTTCATTTTGCCAGACGTTGCCGTCGCTTTTATAGTAGCGAGGATAGCTTACGGGGCTATGCCATTTTAAAGAAACGCTGTCTAGGTACGAAATCTGACGAGCTGCTTAATTTCTCTTCTTATATACACCGTTTGTATTCTCAGCCTCATCGGTTTGTCCTGCATGTGTTTGCACGCATAAATGCAAATTCGTGCAGACACGAGACGAGAAGACAATGGGTCAGCAAATAAGACGCCGAGGCTTAGCCAACCACCGATAATATATTACAGTGGGCTACAAAATGATGAGTGGATATTTTCCGCAGAAATAATAGTCATCTGTCGAAGGATCTCGAGCCGATCCGCTAGAGTCCCGTTTTATTGCTGCTTTTTTCCATGGCTGCCGCTGACATTGTCCATACCTTTTTTCCACTGGCCTCGCCGTATATCGAGTGGTGATTTATAGATAACCTGCCGGGCGAAGAGTGGTACACATGAAGAACAGCAACTAACATCAATAATATATACACAGGTAGATATACATAATGCTCAGAGAGCGCTCAGAGAAAGAATCGGCCGAAACTAACACAATTTTTTAAAGACTGAGGCCACATAGCAATTGCTTTTCTCTACTGGAATTACTAAAGGGTCACGAAAGTGTTTTGTCACCTATAAAAGGCTAATGCACTTTGTTGGCAGCAACCAAAATTTAAAAACAAATTGGCATTGATAAACAAAACAGATAAAAACAGAAAAGATAAAAAACAGATAGAGACTCTTGACGATTTTGCGGTTAGCAGCCAAGCGGTGAGCTGTCTTATGTCATGTTACATATTAATGACAAAGCTGTCACTTTGGCGTACCTCCCGCTCAAAGCAGTGTTTTCTGTTGTCCACTCCTGATTACTAACTATATCATGGCATAAATGAATAGCGTTAAAGAACATGCTGGTACTGTCCAGTCAGGTAGTAAAAGATATCCCAATATTAGTTATATAACTATGTTTTTATCTCATAAACCATTTGAGATACAGACGATAACAACCTGTAATTCCTAAACCTTTTAGATATCTGCTATAAACGGCAACTGACGAGCAAAAGTGTCTCTTAATGTTATTCTCTCACACCTAGGCGCGATGATCATAACGACTGGAAAAGTTATCGAAGGATTCCCTAAAATTTGCCTTGAGTACAAGCTGTAAAAGCACGTTACCATTCAGAAGGATATAGAGTTGGATTTTTTGAAAAAAAGGACGCTTTATGTTGCTGCCGGTGTTTGACAAACGAAGCTGTACGTTCTGGTCAATACATCGGAATCCTTTCTTATTAGTTGCTCAATAGCATACGGAAAGTTTTCCTCTTAGCCTTGATACCCATTGATAGATTACTGCCTATATCATGATTGGAATAGTAACATTATTATGATTAAAAAGCACACGGCTCGATTTTCGGATAAAGCTTTGTTAGCCTATATGAAATGAAACCCGACGAATCTAGACCGTTTTTGTCACGGAAGCGGTACGGAAAGGATATGATATTCGAAATATTTATATGACCCGTATCATAATTTGGTGCGAAGCTAGAATAAGAGGGCTAAGAACAAGGCCCTTCTTTTTAAAGCAAGGGCCTACCATGTACACCATTTGAAATTCAGTGAAGGTATAACGCATACCTGAGATGCGAATAATTTAGAAATATGCAATGCTAAGCGTTCGGCTAACAAAGACAATCTTGTTTACAATTACAACTTTAAAACACAAGTTCATATATATATATATATATATATACGACTAGCAGTACTTTTCGCTGCTTTTCTGTCGTATATGCTTAAGTAGGTTACCGACAGAATGGGCCGGAAGGTATGCGCAAACAATTTCTCCTGAGTACTGAATATTCAGCTCAAGGTGACTCATTTTTAGCCACTTATAATAATCCTACCAACTATTATCAGCGGAAATATATATATAATACACCTGCTTGCAGTGTATTTACCACGCAACATTTACACGTTTCATTTATGGCAAACGAAAGCTTATTGACTTTTTTTTTTAAACTCGTTGGGTCGAGTTGTTGAATTTCTCTGATACTGTCTTATGATGCCCAGCATCAGTTCGCTTTATACGACAACCAAAGAGCTTAACGTAAATAAACCTAATGATAATATCGGGTCATTATGGATTCTAACACAAACTAATCCGCTTATATTCGTGTGTGTTTTTTTCCATCTTTCTAGTAACTTCAGTCATGAAGGTAGCGAACTGACAATCTTTAACATGAACAAGCGTACTTGTACAAACCACTAGGAGGCCACTGTTAGCAGGCCTGCTGCTCTTTCTCGTAAGTCACGACATGCTTATTGCACCGGCTTAACATAACATTAAGTAACAAAGAGTCATTAAGGCCGCGACCGGCACCAGAATTGTGATAAATCACACTTACCTCTTATAAAGGCCTAACGGTGCACATATGTCCACATAGATTATTCACGCGATACGTTTAATCTACTAATAGCAACAAATCTAAAAAAAAAAAGTCCGAGTACGTATCCATATGTATACAATACATTTATTAAAGTTTCTTTGTTTTATTTATTAAACAGTGTATGTAAAATGCGTGCGATAACTTCACTGTGTTCGAGGCATCGATTTCGTTTACCGAAGATTGGCGTTGCATTTATATTGCCTAGCTGGCACATCGACCTTCAGTCATTTACCCAACTTACTCAGATCATAATTCCATTCATAAGAACACGTGGAGAAATATAATAAATGAATGCAATGGAACTCATCGAGAAAAAAAAACCTGATATAACCCCAACTGTTCAAGAAGTATCGCCTATGAAATGGTGTCACTTTGACAGGCCTTTTTTAATCAGTTAGACCAGCAATATGTAAATTAATTAGCGTTGCACTATCTGAAACAGTGATTCGTTCACGATCTGCTTTCTACCTACAGACAATGAGAACGTAATGAGCTGTATGAACCGTCGCCGCGACGTAACACGTTTTACACAATAGTCTTCATTCTACTCGACGGGCATTTTCGCTTGTGTATACGTATGTCTGTGTGTATTTATGTTTATTTGCCGGTAGATGTAGGTGATAAACAGCACTAGTGCCTACCTCCTCTTTTCATTCTACGTGACGCCTCAGTTATGCTGGAATCTACTACTGAATCTACACAGGGCTCGCTTATCGATGGCTGACGTACGGCCATTGCTAGTTATAGGACAGACCAGATCCAAATTTATCACTGTCGTATGGTCTTCCGATATGAATGCGCTGCAAAATGCCCAACGTTATACGTGACGCAGCATTTGCGAAGAGCTGATATACGATTGACAATCATTATCCAAAACTAAACAGAACAGCAAATGCTGAGGCACTATTTGGATAGGTGTGCAATGTCCAAATGAAATTAGGACGCGAATCTATTGGTGACTGTACTGTAAACAGTTGTAAATGCGCGGATCGATTTATGGCCCTTTTACCTATATGTCTCTGTGTATCTGTTCGACCTAAGTAAATGCGTACGAGCTGCTTGCTGGCACCAGAAGCAGGTTGCCAGGAAAATGGTTTCCTATTGCCAGGTGTGCACTTTCGATAATCCCGTTGCCAGCCCACGATCTAAATGAAAATAACGAAATATCCATATCAAAATAAATAGTACTTTTATTATTAGTTATAATATCCGAATGCCTCTGTAAGTGTTTGCGTCATCTTTAGCAACGAATCTTTTTTAGATGCATGGCGTCAGCGGAAGGAATCACGGGTCGTCATTCTTGGGCCAGACTGCGGCAGCTGTCGTTTGTGGCGTCCCAACACCAGTCTCAGTTAGCTCAATGTGGATCTTCGTACTGCTAATGCACTCATCTTGCATTATTCTATGAAGATGCCCTTGATGCTCTAGAGGCCTTAGCCGCCTTACTTTTGAAATGTTCAGGGTATACACGTCCATAACCCATACCGTACATCGTGTAACCGACCCCGACAAGGACAACAGGTGCAGGTGCAGGTGCAGGTGCAGCAACAGGTGTTTGTACAATCGGACCAGGGGCGGCGACCACCGCTCGAACGATTGGATCCGAAGAAGAAACGGCTGGAAAAGCAGCAACAGTGCGGACGACAGCTGGGGGCGGAACGACAGCGTGGGTAGGAGTGGCTACGGCGGGAGCAGGCGCGTGTGGCGATTCGACGTGAAGCTCGGCGTGGACCTGAGGCTCGTGGTAGAAAAGGATCTGTGGAAGAGGAGCGGGACCGCGCACGATCTGCACGATACGTGCAGCAGGTGGCGGTGGGCGATGGACGTCAACTACTTGCACGCCAGGAGCCGGATGGACTACCCGTTCGATATGGGCGGGACCGGACGCACGCGAGATGACGCGCACAACTGATTGAGGGGATGGTGGGGCATGCACGTGCACTACCTGCGGAGCCGCTTGCGGAGCTTCGTGCACACGGATCACCTGAGCAGGAGCGCGAAACTCCTCGATACGTATGTGTTGGCGCCCGCTGTGGGTGTGGATCGTATGAACCTTAGGAGCAGGTTTAGGGGCAAAAAAGCCTGAGGAGGCAATTCCACTGTGAACAGGAGCGACTCCAGCGACAACAGGAGCAGCTGCCACTGTTCCGACAGTCGTTAAGGGCAAAGCCGACGCTGTAATCCGGCCAGTGTTAGCAACCGGCGCACCATACGCACCATTGCTCCTGCTGTAACTCAATGCGGGGCTTCCTATGTGATGATAACTATTGTGTGTATACTGTGCGAACGCACGCCCGGCGACGGCCGCAATAATAGCAACTATGAGAGTCTTCATTGCCATCGAGATACGGACGAATCGAGCCGTTGGACGGTGCGCCGACGATCTAAAACGAGCCGACCAAGACGGCGTTGGCGACAAGTGTTGCGCGCTGGCTAAACGGTGGTCTGTCTAGAAGGGGAGGCGCGGGTAATTTTGTGAAATTTGTTCGAAGCACGAAAATGATACGTTGAGGATGTGACATTGCCATCTGCTAAGCTGCAGGGTTTATATCACCGACTAAGCCAAGGCCTTGGCCGCGGATGAAGGGCACCCTCGCGACAGAAAGAACGGCCGAGTCGCACCGAAACGGCCGCCGTGCAGAGATATATTGTTGTCTACTGCTATAGTCTACTACTTTAACTACTTTTGCTGTTGACCGGGTAGCACAGCGCGACGCACAGTAGTTGAGCTTGTTCACCCTGTAAACGATCCCGCACGTGAAGCAGTGACATATGGAAAGGCATACGGAGGGAGAATCATTTATGTTTTTCGCTGCCGTAGCAATGAACACGATTAATTACGACCGTCTTTGTCGGCGTTAACGAGGCCGTTTGTTAGCAGTGAGCCTTATTTGTTATTAGAGCTTAAGCTCGACTGCAAACTAGACTATTTCATATCATCTAAGCCGAAGCAAAGATATGACTTAAGCTGGCATCTCATATCTCTATTGATTTGGCGGGCTATTCGAACTTGGTTTGAGTAAACGTACTTAAATAGAATTATCCTGCTGACTGAAGCCCAATATGGCAGCAGACCTTGTTTATTACGTAAGCGTTGCGGTATTAATAAATAATACTGTTGCCAGGTGACTGGATGTATGTAGCACTATTTAAATTGTTGCGTAGCAAGCAGTGTTGTCAGTAAAGCATCCCTATTGAATCATTTGCCTGGGGACTATATAGTGCTCACATAAAACATGTTTCGAGTTAGAGAAGAAGTCTTTTTGAACGGTAGTCCAATAATAAATGTTGATAAATCTGTAAATAATGACTATCGTTTTAATGCCGATATTAGAAGATATATATCCAAAGAAGACTGTTTATTCTTTAATGTTCATTTATTTAGAGAACTGTGTTTACACATAGCTGCCGGTTTCAGTTTGACGCCAGAATATGTAGATAGTCGCGACTTCGTAGGCATCTGGATAAGCTGTCAACGAGGTCGACCTCCGTACAATATAATAGCAATTAAACGAAAACGAAAACGAATAGAATTTCTACTACGGAACAGATAATCTAGTAGCAGGTCAGCTCGATAAAAAAAGCCATCTAAAACCAGTAAAATTAACTACCCTGTATTAATTGCTGCAATAACATTATTATATCAACTAACTGTACACCGTGTAAAAAAAATGTCATTTTATGTACTATGAGTGGCGCATTTACAGAACCAATGTAGGCGCTCGACAGGCAGGTCAGATGGTAGGTAAAAAGCATTTATTTGCGGCTTCGTTTGGGTCTTATGGTTTGTTGAAAGTAGCCTTACAATGAGTGTCCACCAGGAGAGGTCAAAATAAACAACCAAAGGTCCTACATTGGTACATCATATTGTACAAAATATTTGCGGTTTCGTTTTCTATATCGATAGACAATCAGATACCCCTCAAAATAATGATCCGTCCATCTACGTCGTTAAACAAAATGTTTATTCAGAAAAAGCACAGCACAGTAATTTTGAAGTCTTATAGTCGTATCTTCAGTGAAGTGCGAAAGCTTCTCTTTCGGCTCGTATGCAGATAAAAAGAAAGTGTTGCACATAAACAGGCCGAAACGTATGCTAACCTTTAGAGCATTCATCATATCTTATAGAGAAAGTCTTCCCATTTTCAATGCTTTCATGCTTGTGTTGCTAATGAAGGCGATGCCAGAGATAGAGCAGAGCCAAAAATGAGACAATTACACACGGGTCATAACAAAACAGAGGTGGCCCCGGGGCTTCGATTGAAAAGAGTAACGATCACTGTCTTGAAAATTTTAAGCTGTTCAATATCCGGTTAAGTGCTTGGTTGTTTCGAGTCCGCTCTAACGGGCGCATCGAACTCCATTGTCACAATCACCTATCACCCTTCGCGGAACCGGCACTTGAAAAGAAGCCAAGAAAGCTGATAGTACTCCAACACTTAATATCACAATATACAGGGTCATGGCTTCCGACGTATTTCTGCAGCGTAAATTTTAATCAGTTTCTAGCCATAACTCATCCGACAAACGAGCAATATGCACAAAAACTGTATTTATAAATGGCTTCCGATTGCGTCCTTGAACTCGTTGTCTCAGCCTGTTGTAATAATCCATAAGGGCCTGTAATGAAACCAAGGTTGCATAAAAACGTTGTTACGCTCAGATTAGTGCCATAAAACAAACATATGTATCTGATAATATAACGAATGGAGGATAATATATACGTAATGCATATTACGTAAATTAAATCAATTACTGTTGATTCATACGACTGCTGGTTCCTACGAACGCCCGTCACGTAACACACAACGTTTCATTTTAGTAGCAAACATCTTTGTATTTTCACAACCGTATACGTAAAATATCTTGGAAAAACGTAGCGTATTTGTTTCCATTGCCAATCGGTATTTTCAAGGATAATGAAAAGGTATGTTTGGCTCACATAGGGGTGAAGCTGTGCTTGTCTGTCATCATTTTGTTTTTGTAATTAGAACGAAAAAGCATTTGTTTTCAACGAACTGTTACCTCGTATTTTCCGCTTCCATTTCTAAAATGTCTTTACATAATAGTGATCTCTAAAGGTTGGGAAATATAAACGACCTCAATAGAGGTCTGCAGTATTCCATAAGCTCTGTGTTGGTAAAGAAAATTTTTTTTGGGCAGTTTAGTTCCGCCCCCTAATAGCTCACTGGATAACGTACATATGTGATCATCTTAGGGACACGGCGTGGTCTAGGGTGGAACCCGAACACTTCGTTCCATGCCTGGAGCCAGATATGTGATGGAATAATTGGTAGCCATACATGACATAAAACTGGAAACAGGGATATTGTAGGTTAGAACGCTATTTTTGCTTGTCTTTTAGAGATAGTTAAATCTATTGCATTGTATGTTGAAACCATATATAATTTTTTTAAGAAGCAACTCAAACGTCCGCTAACATGCCTTTGAGATATAATTGGTAGATTATATAATAAGCATTTTATCTAATATCCACTAAATTTCTAGAGTCTATCTGTACAAGTATTCGGGTCGCAGTTTAGCTGAGCCACCATCTAGCCAATGTGGACTGCTGATAAATTTATTTCAATCGAACTATCAGTAGCGATCCGAAGTCCGCCTAAATCCGAAAACCTGAAAGTCTTGCGATGTAGTAACCATAAGAATATTGTATGGCGCCCTGTCATTTCTGAGAATGAATTCTGTTAGACTTCTTTTTTAGGAGACGATTGATTAAACTTACGTAAATTCTATCCACCTTAAGTATTCGTCTACCGATTTAAATAAAATACACAGCTTTAATTTCAATAACACCGACAAAAATGGAGAGGCACTATCGCAGGCAGCTGCAGTCATTTCGGTGTTTGCCCTCTTGGACCGCCGACTACTCGGCACCATTGTTTTTCAAAAAAAAATTCCCTGCGTTATCTAACGCTATGGGTGTTTAAATTTTCTGCTCACCAATTAGAAAGAATAGTATGAACAAGCTATAACTGTTCTTCTAAGCAAAATTAGTATACGTTCGGTGCATTCATGTTCATGATACAGCCCCGAAATTTTTTTTTACTTTGAAGTCGGGGCTTTGCTAAAGACTAAGCCAAAACAAATTACTATTAGTCAACTATTAATTTCTGCTCATTTCAGTGAAAACAGAGAAAAATCTCGTGCTTCGCCCAGTTTGATCAGCATGCTGTTGCACTTAGAGATATTTCGACATATAATTTTCATATATTTTTTATGTTTTTTATGCAATACTTCATTTGTGGTTTGCCATACTGTATTAACAACAAAGCATTAATTAGGCTAAAAGTTCTAAGGCTAAGTTAATAATTGATCTAGTTATTACAACTGCGTTTGGAGTACGAGATACAACTATTGGTTACATTTCCATTGCAGGTTATCATACATATTACAAAGGGTAACGAAAGTGAACTTACAATTGGATAGAAAAACGTTACCTTTAAAAAACTTGGATAAGAAGTCAGCTATATGGGTATCGCACTTGTGAACCTATTTTTTCAAACGGTGAAGGCCGTTTGAGCCTAGTATTTCTTCTTAAGCCTATTCGGCTTAAGGATCTCGTCCAACAACGACCTCAATTTCGTGGGTGCAAATGCTACGTTCCCTTGAGTTGAGGTTTCTATTTAAAAATAGGCCACTAAACGACGGTGTGCCACGGTTTTTCAATCTTGCTGTTACTGCCTGTAAACGGAGTTCCTCATTTTGATGTAGCGTTCTATAGGCAATGGGAATGTCTCTGGCTTGCCTTCTGCTGATTGGATGTGTACAGGTGCTATTGTAGGAGAACGATGCTTCACTGCTCGACTTTCGCTTATCTTTTCAAGGATTTATTGGTGCCTAGTAAGTACACGTTGGTGAATGAACCTGTTGTTAAATGATCTTCTATCTCATTTTATGGTAGACAGCATACCGATCAGTCGCCATTGCAACACTGAATATTATATATTTCGCGTCGTGATTAAATAACAAACATAGCCATTTGTGTGGGAACATATTAGAAAATGCAGGCCAGATCTTTGTTTATATATGAATACACTTGTACGTATGATAGAATCGAAGTCCCGTCCCAAATCGTCACCCTGCTGATAATAATGTCGTTTATGAGGATGCAACGTGGTGATGTTTTGTAAGACAAAGTGTTCACTGTATTTTATTGTATCTTTATTTTTATTTCATTCATAGCATGTGTGTTAACTTACTGAATAAGTTATGTTACACAAACAGAGTATATTTCGTTGAAAAGCTCCGTAAGCGGTCCGATTTCTATTACCGTCAACCAACATATAATTTCGACTGGCGTAACTAACTAGTGCAATTTACGTATGAACAATTTTCACCTAACCCCCAATAAACTATTTCTACCAAGCTCACATTAGTAGCGATATATTTGAAACTGTGCACTTTTAACTTCACTCAGTTAAGTTAGCAAGTAACACAAATTACAAACTTTGGCTAACTTCCCCTTAACTTATAATAAAGATTTGTTGAACATTCTGCTCACAGGACGCTTCGGGTCTGCCACCGTCTTAGTTTGTTCTGGTTCTCTTTTGTATAGAACGCTCATATAATGAGATCAGCATAATGCGATGTCCTTCGTCCTCGATCTAAGTTAGGACAGCATACTTAATTCACGAAAACAGCTAGCATTAAGACCAAGATCGAGCCATTATGTGCCGTTGACACGGCCAGTATTTGAAGAATTTAGGAGAACTCCCCCACATGATTGGCATCAAATATTCGAAATTGCGTCTCCAAATATATTTGCTAACGAAAACATTGTACACTCAGACGTCGATATGGCAAAGCTAAAGCCTATAAGAATAATATTACATAAAAATCGGCATAAAACGTTTACGGCACAATGGCGTAAGGCGCACTCTAAAAAGGAGTCCCAAAGGTCCCGAAATCAAAACGCGCCAATGCACCGCCAAAGCTTGCTGCAATAGCCATATTTTGGCGACAATCGAATGTATGGTGCCTAACGAGTAGCCGATTTTATCCTTTTCCCCCTGCGTTTGCAAAGAAGTAAGGGCTAGCAGACTGGCGAGACTGCGTAGAATTCTTCATGATGGAACGCTCAAGCATGGAACAGACTTATTTTGTCATAAATACCTGCTATCGAAATGGGTAATCAATTGCGGCAACACTTCGCAAATGTCACGCAGAGTGCGGGCGAAACTTTTCGATGGCGTGGGAAACGTTACGACATTGAAAAAACCAGCTCGCAAGCCACGAATCAAACTTCCAGATTGCAACATTGCATCGAGACTTAATGATCTCAATGCAACGTCGTGCTCAGCTAGGGCATCAAGGACCTCTCTACGATCGCCATATTCATCTGGCTAGACCATCAAAGATTTAGGACCATCTTAAACGTCGTTTGTTTTCTGGTCACATAGTGAAGCGTACTAGCGACTTCTTTGATTGCTTGATTAGCTTCTTTAATTGATATTTTCTTCAGTTCAGTAAAGTTCATTTTTAACCTGATGGTGATGCAAATAAATCGAATCATCGCATCTGAGATTCAGGGAGCTCAAGATGGAAAGCTGAGCATCTACTTCAGTTACAAAAAGGTCACTGTTTAGTACCGCTTATTGTACAAAGGTATCGTTGGGTCTTTTTTTTTCGAAAATGATGATGGAAAGGCAGCGCTAATTCGATGGCGAGCTTTATATACGACATGTTGTAGCCCGAGATGAGGACATAGGAAACAACTCACCACACGGCAAGGAAAATCGTCAGTCTGTTTAACACTATATTTTCAGGCCAACTGATCCTAATGCATAGCGAAAGTATCGAATGGTAGCTAAGCTCCTGCGATTTCATTCCTCTCGATTTTTGCCCATGGCGCTGTATGAATAACAGAGTCTACGAAATAATGCCGAAAGCAATTTACGACATGGAACATTTCGTGAAACCGACACTGAACTGTACAGCTTCGTGTATGATTTATATCCACAGGGAAAAAAAAGATCGAGTTGTGCAAGCAGTTCCCGAAAGGACATTTGGATAATATCGCTTTCCTGGACTGGATCAATGTAACAATAAAAACACGCAGAAAAACTTTCCTGTTTTCCATTCCAGGAGCACTGAAATCGTCCCGTACTCCTTGCGCCTTTCATTTTCTCTTGATCGTTTTTGTTCCGTTCCCATATCGAGATATAACTTATCGAAGGAGCGTGCCGTACGATGATATTCCAATACAGCAATATGTAGCCAATACAAAGATTCTAGACTGTTAGTTTTTCTATTTCTGTTACAATTAATGTAACAGCTTGCTCGTCCTGGATCAACTAGCTTTTGAGGGCTTCGTGGGCTATCTTGGTTTTTCGGAAATAGCTGTTGCTATATATTAAGCTTGGACGTTTTATCATATGTAATGCATTTGCACTTCTGTGAGTCAAGTGTTTTCGATAGGCTTAGTCTCATGTAATTATATTGCGCCACTGAAATACTTCGCTGTTTGTTTTTCCCCGCCACCACTTAGGAGAGGCTACTTATCGATTTATTCTCGAACTGATCCCCTATCTTGAAGAAGTTTATTAGGGATGTTAAAAAATTGCATTTAATAAACTCATTGAATATAGGATCAGTCTAGTAAAAAATCATATCTGAAATGATAAAGGCAGCAATACAATTTTGCAGTATCAAACCATTAGCTAAACCGATGATTGAAAATATCTAGTTCGAAACGTTTAGGTCAAAAGATACGTCAGATGAAATACACAGGCAACAACTTCCTGAAGCCACGCCGAACTTAGTGATAATTTTTTTTCGTAGACAGACAACACCTGATTACATTTCGATAAGTAAAAAAGATCTGCGGTAGTGCTAATGGGTTAGAGACATGGCCGGGCAAAAAAGAAGTGCGAGGTTCACTCCAGTTCCTAGTGGCAAAGTACCTATTAAAGTTGCCCTATTTTTCATTACATGTGCATAAAATTTATACATCCACCTATATGCAATACGGCCCATACTGCTATCGTCTTCTGTGTTATATATTGAAGTAAAAATCATGGAATATATATGCGTGCATGCTGGTCGCAACGTTATAATGGCAGACGCATGATGCTCCAATGTAAACATTTAATTCGGCGTTCATTGTAGTTTCCCTTCAGGCCACTTTGGACCGCACAATGTCCAAAGCCATGGTTATGCGAGGTGGAATATAGCATGACACTAAAAACACAATTTTCCATAACCCTATATTTACTGAGGCAATTTTGTATACTCTGGAGTATGTATGTATTGCGTACACGGCCTATGTTCTATAATATGTAATTACAGGTCACATAAGACTTAACGAGCTTATAGCGTTTTCCCGATTCATTTTCGAGTACCCAAATTTGACTCAGCATTGCCGAGCATATTTCAAAATATTCCTATAAATTAGATTTAAAATAACGACAACGACGCCTATGGTACGTGAGCTGGAATACGGTTGATCCTTTAAAAATAAATTATAATAATGGGCCCCGTGCTGTGCGCACATCACTATACATTGTTTCCGTTGTATAGCCAGCACTCGCTGGCATTTCTTCTTTCTTCAGTTGCTCGAAACACTTGAGAAGAAGCCGTACGATCGATTAGTACAGCTAACTAACACGGCATCGTCGTTTCTGCCACCAGCTATTGCGCTCAAAGCGTTACACGTTGGACGCCGACCCAAAGTCGGCATTTGTCGGTAAGCTACGTCCGTTGTCTTCACTCGTGTTCGATTTCGCGTCAGGCCGCAAACCACTGCGTTGGCTTCGTTGGCTACTGCAATTTTCTTTGCATCTCGTCACTGGCTGATAGGATTGCTACTGTCTGCTATCGGAATACTCCCTCACCCGGGAACCCTCGATTAGTTCCTACGTTTGGGTGACATCTTCATGACGAGCGCCGTTACCAGCACCGCCGTCGCTTGGCGAATACTAAAGTGCTCTTGTAATGTTATATATCGGCTTGCGAACCGTAGCTCGGGCTCAGTTTTACCCAAATGAATTGATGTGCCCATATAATAATAGCAAAACGGAGAAGGATCAAAGCGAAACGAGAAGACCACAACCGCAGCCATAGAGTGGAGTATTTCTCAGTTCAGTTCTCATTGAGAACGTGACGTCTACAGTTTATGACTATTGTGAGTGCAAGTCATCAACAGAGAAAAGCAGGTTCGACCCGCAGGTTATTATAATTGCGGATCATTGGGCCAGCCGCGGCATTGTGTGTTGCGAAGCTCTGGCCAGCTGAATTTCGACAAGGCTTTTTTAGTATCCATAACCAGTCAGCAAAAGAGCATCGACGCAAACCGGAGGCCAAGATGCACCTGTGAAAAATCTCAAGGTTTGTTAGTAACCTGCTAAAAATCGTTGAAAGGAAAAACAAAACTGAGTCGGCGTGAGGGCGACGCTAACGGTGAGGAGTGGCGGCCAGCAAACCGCACTGGCGCAAGAAAGATGAGGCCCCCTGGGAGTAGGACATGCCGGTTAACCATTGTCGTCCTCTCAACTCTACTTATGGCTCTTGGGGCTGTTGTATCAACGGAAGGAAAAAATATTCCATTGCCAGGTGGCAGTAGTCATGCAGCTAATAACAGCACTAGCAGCAATAGTGAAAGCAGTTACGAACTTAAGATAACTGATACTGCCGTCTTAGTGGCAGATTCTCAGGTCGACAAAAACGACAGAAAGAACAATGGTAACAACAATAACCTCACTTTTAGCAGCAGTTCGAAGCAGGCAATTGCAGCAGAAGAGTCAGCCCTTATATCATCTGAAGATACTAATCAATCCGTGGGGCTTCTATCTTCCGGAACCGTTCCAGGCAGGTTGGACCGAACTACAGAGGACAACCAAAGAACTTTCGGACCAAGTTCACATGCGGCAGCGACGGCAGCCGATAGCGCGAACCCAAAGTTCTCGAACAGCTTAGGAAGTCAAAGTCTTCTAACCGTATCATTCAATGTGACCGATATGCCCTCGGCGGAAAAAAGCCCGCCTACCTTATTGGATGGCGACGGCGATAGTAATGGTGGCAACAGTGGTGCCAAATCGATCATTACGAGCCTTGAAAAAAGAAGGGAAACCGATACAGTGGACGATTTGGAGGTGCCGGACTTTTCGCAGAACCCATCGTTATTGAATGGGATATCTGATAGTACGGAAATCGCTCTCACTACCAGTTCTGGCCGTAAGTATCGAAAACTAACCCCGAACTTCTCTGCCATCGCAGAGATATCTGTCCTGCGATTTTCGGTCATCGTTACTAGATCTAAATATAGCATACGTCATTCTCCTGATGAGGCCAATTGTGATGCTCACATATGTTGCTCATGTTGGTTGGAAGAAAGCATTCAAGTCCTTACTAAGTAATCGAAGGCTATTGGCGTCGTCAAACTAATCCCTGACAGTGGTTTTCTAAGTACTTTGTAAGCGTGACTGCCTACTAAAATAAGGGACATGCAGCTTCGGCAACAGCCGACCGTCTGAAGTGATACCTATCCGCTTAAATGCCAAGCGTAAGACCCGAAACATGGAAGAACTCTGTACTAAATGTTCGAAAACGTGATTCAACTGACTTTATAGCATTCTTTACAGCCAAATCTAACCATAGTAAAGGATGCAGCCAATTGTGTTACAACTGATTGAAATCCGGAACGTCTCCATTGTTATAGTCTGTATCCATTTTGAAGACAGTCTCTCAATATTGATGTTCGTACATGCATGCAATCAAGTGAAGTAAACAATGTCTCAATCGAACCGGCCGAGACGCATGTGACGGCCAAAGCGACAAATGTGTGCGACCTGTAGCTGCTTGCGATTGGGAAGCTGTTCGGTCGAATGCAATATCTGTAAACTACGACAGTCTTTTGAGCTGGCCAAAGAGCTGTTTATCAAATAGCTAAAACATACGATTAAGATACGACGATTTCCTGCCGTCTTAGAAAATCTTCTAATTATAATCGCGATTGATAGCGAGCTATCAAAGGAGTCGAGCTAAAAGAGACGAGCGTTTGAGATAACACTCTGTTAGGAGCTGTACACGACTTACGCTGTCATTATTGCCGTTCATACCCACATCTTCCAATGCCATTTACGAGGCTAACACAGAGTTTTCCCATGTTGCCGCTTAAGAATAAGGAATCGATTGTACAAGGGTACATCTGGAAAATTGAACTGCCTGATAAGGAAGAAAAACTTAGCGGAGCAGTAGCTGCGTTACGTGCTAATTTAAGAACTTGAGCCTGGGACGGAGGTAGCTAAAACCCAGGCGATAATAATTTCAGTAGATTGGCCTCATCTTTTTGTTAAGAGTGCACCCAGTTCATATTTATTGCCTATGATAGCTTGATGAAACTATACATAACCTACCATAGATAAGTCTACAGTTTTGGTTAAAGTTACTCATTTCGGCTTCTAAATCTTAAATTAGACAACGTAATTCTAATACATATCCTTCAGCGGTAATGATGACAAGTCCTCGAAGGCGATCACACTGATAAATATTCTTTATTGTCGCTGCGGCAAAGCGCGAGCATTTTAGTCGGTATTTTCACATAATTATTACTAGACCTCTTGAAAAATGAATTCTTAAAGACCAATCGTCGATTACCGACAAATACCGTTATTGTAATTGAGTTGAATCGCCCACGGACGCTGAATGACATAGGCGATAAAAGCCGCTACAATATATCCTCTTATTTGATTGAGCTTTATTATAAGAATCATGAAGTACCATTTCCCTTTGAGTATTGTTATTTTTGCTAGTCCACCAGCGCAATTCCGGTAATGTGGTGAGCCGATCCCATTTACTGTGTCCGATCCCTCTATCCTTTTCTCTCCCGTTTCTCCTTGGATAGTTCATCTCCTTAATCGAGAAAGTTCCACGTGTGCATCATTACCAAACAGTCTGGTTTATCTTTTTCTACCAATTCTCACGATCGCTGCTGCTAAGTGCTCTTGGCTCCGGCCGCCCTGAGCGATGGTGATGGTTGTGATGCCAACGAGGCAGGGGTCTCAACTCTTCCCTATACGGGGAAATTTTAAATCCCTGTCAAATTCGATACTATCTCCAGTTCAATGAGGAGAGTCAACATTGAACGGCGCAGCAGTAGTCGAAACTGCTTTGCCTCAACTGCGTAGATACCAACAGTTTCCGCCAATCAGTCGATTTGAGTTATTGAGTTACTCGCACGTAATGTCAACAAAAGTGACAGTGGCGTATGCCGATCAAGAAGCCACCGCCTCCCCTCAGTCCGGCGGTAGTCAGTGGGTTCGTCAATCGAAATCGGTCAGTATCGTACACCAACCGCAGACGACCGTTACGCGACGGCGGAGGGGGGGGGGGTATCATTCGTACACAGATAGCGACGCCTTGTGTTCGTTAAGCGGTTTCGAGGCAAATCCGACGCTCCGCGCAATCGGCATTCGGTTTTTGCCCAGGGTTTCGAGGCAGTCGGAATCACCCGAGGCGTTGCGCAGTAGTTAATTTTGCTATTATGTCGTTCAGCTGTGCGACCGTTCGTGCTGTACTAATTGAACCACAGCAGAAGAGTCAACTACTGCAATGCGATAACGATCCCACGATGAGAGGCGTTCACGGCGATTTGCTACCAGGATAATGTAACAGCAATGTCATATTGGATTTAATCTATATATATATATATATATATATAAGATGAGCCTCGTGTCTGTGAACCGAATCAGTATAGATTTGTGCGTGAATGTATTTATAAATTTTTGAAATAGTGCGTATGTGAACGTATTTTACGATTTGTGATTTAGGCACGATGGCGCTGACAACAATTGTAACCTGTAAACTAGATTACAGTCGCGGTTTAACTGGTAGTGGCATTGGAGAGGAAGGCGTCTTACAAACGTAACAAGTGCCTTGTTTTTGTGTAATTATTCGACATGTTGCCAGCCCATTTATAAATGATACCTGTTAGGGGTAACGAAGCTGCGTATAGTTCGTTAGCTAAATTCTGCTATTTCGATAATTTTCTACTGACTGATTAATAACAAGCTAAACAAAGTATCCGCGACTGTCCGCTGTTGCTCTTATGAAGAGAAATATTCTGCTGAAGGCTATGTAAAGTCATCCAATTTTCCACTAATTTGAATCAAACATACAGTTTCTATATGGCATATCTATATGCAGCTAATAGTGTTTCTCAAAAACGAGTTCATCACCAGTCACGATAAATCATCACACGTAATGTTTTAACTCTCAGATGGTCTCGAACGATCCATCTGATGTTCGATCATCTCTGATACTAAATGGAGCCATGTTTTTTTATCGATAAAATTCAAATGTGTTTTTTAGAGTGTCCACCCGTTTATTTAAGATATTTGACCAAACATCTTGTGGTTGCTATTTAGCCGTTACTTAAGTAAATAATTTCTCCTGATTTAGTGTGTAGTAGCTGATAGCTGTTTGGATCGAACGATTTTATGTTAGTGTGCCTTAACTATGACACCATGCCTGTTATGCTTGTTAGGACCTTTTTACGGCCGATAACAAATTCAAAACAAGCGCTGTTTGCATTTTCGATCTATCAAATAGATGATTATTTGATAAATCGAAACATACAAATTCAGTATTGATACTATAGCATACTACCCCTTTGATCTCGCGTCCATGAGAGAACGGGGCGACAGGCGATTTATTTATTCTATGACTCAAAGTGCTTATGAATACAAAGTCAAGGACAATCATCCTCAAGTCGCCATCGGTACCACCTAAAAAAAAGCAGAAGAAAATGTATTTTTTCGTTTGACATGGATAATTCTCCGCCGCGCATCGAAGAACCTCAATTAGTGATCCGTTAGTGATTAGTCGATGGTTAAAATAGATAATTCATGCAAACGCCTTACTTAAATTCTGGTTCAGTGAAACACCCAGCGTTGCTGTCTTCTGTTGTACAAAGTGATATATATATATATATAGATTCAGGAAACGAATCCTACAGAAATGCTTGCATAAAAAGGCCGGAAAGATCTATTGAACTTTTTTTCGCAGTTTTACTCCGGTCAAACTTTTCGATGGGGACTGTTGGTATGGGAATGGATTAAAAATCCTTACTATAGGAACTATTAAATTGTCATTTAAGTTCAGGTTAGTGGTTAATATAACTTCATAGAATAGAGTGAGCAGGACTTAGAAAACATGGTTACGGCATGTGGGGCCCTCACGGTATTACTTTTCCTCTAAACAATTAACATAGTTCCTGAAAGTTTAATATTGACAGTCTTTTTTAGATCAATGAATCCAGTGAGAGCAAGCGGTCTATCTATATATTCGAACTGACTTTAGCTGAAGGTTACGAGATGAGAAGCTTAGCAGTTTGTCTTGGATGCTTGAACAAGGAAGGCAATTATTATTTCAGTAATACGTTCACACCTAAGTTACCTAGCCTTTCGCTCCGCAAAAAAGCCACATCTAAAACAATGGAATTAACCAAAGCGAGGCTTCCCTTCACCCTTTTTCTCATTTTTCATATAAATTTATGATTACCGATGTAATACGTGATATCAATACAACAACTGCAAAATAGATTAAAATATATTTAAAAATGCTGAGTCCCCCTATATATTGAATATAATTTTACGTTTTCTCTTTCTGGCTGAACGGTAGTCTTGCAGTACATCTCTTACATTGACTCATGGAATTCGATCATTTTTCACCTAAGTTTAAAAGGGCTTCTAAGCAACTATAGCTTTCAGTGGAAAAAATTTCTAATCTTTCCTGATTTATTAATAAAATGTTCGCTAGCGATTAAAAAGTTTATTCTATATCTATCTGTTCTATTACTCTACTCTATATCTAAAACAGTGTTCCTTTTATACATTTCAGTAGCTTTATTGCCAGGACATATTATTGCGGATAATGCCCTGCCCAACCTAACTTCGTCTGTAAATACGCAAAGATCTCAAACGACGGCAAATGGCCACAATATTGGTAAAAATCTTGAGTACCAAATCGACTTCGCACAAACGAAGCCAACGCAGCAGGAGCGTGCGAAGGTAGCCACCGAATCTTTCCTTAAGCCCGACCCCAAGACAGCTTACACAGTAGATAGCGTGTCAGTGCCGCCCAGCGTTGAAAGCGCTGCACAGGACATTGAAGTCGTGACAAAAGATCACATGGATTCTGTGCCAAGTAAACCTTCTCAATTGCAGGTAATTAAGCAGTTAGTAGTAATCTGTTAATTCATAATTCTGTATAATGTACTGTGGTTCACCAAAGAGATTTTGTTTTGTTCTAAAATAATTTTTTCTTTCCTCATCGACGATAGCTTGCTATTAAAATCTACCAGCTCAGCACGTGATCTCTAATACTTTTGCTCTATGTCCAAAGAATGTGATAGCTAAACCATTATACGCACACTGCTTATTTTTCTCGATTTATCAATCTCACAATTCCAGCCAGACTCCGTAATCCAAGGATCGAATACAAATACTGCGTCCGGCAGTCGTGCTAATCTAGAATCTAAATCTTCGCATGTGATTGTGTACATGGATAAAAAGTCGGGCTCAAAACCGAGCAAGAACTTCACTACCGCCCTATCTGAAAGCGCTACTAAAAATATGAGCGACAGCTCGTTTGATAGCTTCGCCAAGATCAGACTGACGAAAAAAAATGTTCCACGCAATTTCCTACTAGCGACAACCGCAAGGACGGACGATCGCAGTGATGATGATCGCAAGCTAAGGAATATGCATAGTCATTACGGTCCGAATTGGCGCCGCAAAACTAAGGCCACTGCAACTAACAAAGGTCTGTTGACAAGTCGGAAAAGCATCTGGATGATGAACGTGAATCGAAGTGTCCATTTTGACAACACCGAACCCGCCCGGAGCCTCACACCTATCTTCGTTCTACCTGAAGAAGCTAGCGAAGCGAAGCCCTTAACAGGAAACAGTACACTATCATCGTCAAAATATTCGATGGATAGCAATCAGCCAGCATCGACAATCACGACTTATAAACGGCGATGGACAGAGCTTCAGGATGAAGGTAATGGCAGCTTAGCCATATTGTCCCGCATCAACAAAAACGGGGAACATGCTAAGGCCGGAGGCGCCATAATACCTCTTACGCATTTTGGCGGCCAACGGTTTATTGAATTCGGTGTCGTGAGAACCCGCCGCGGTCCACGAGTTCTTACAAACCACATCCTCACAAGAACTTCAGCCAGGGACATTCGGAGCAGTAACAATGGAATGAAAGTAACAAATCTTTTCGAGACAAATAAGAATGTTAAGTTACCCAGAGCTGCACAATGGAGGGACTCACGACCTCTAGCAATTATGAGTGGCACACTAATACGAATGCCTGAAGCGTTAATACCAAATGGAAATGAGACTATAATAGCGTATAAGCCATTCAATTCACTAAAAGCATCCAATACTTCTGAAGAAGATTCAACTGAATCTAGCGCGGAGTCGTCAGATGACAGAGTACTCTGTAAAAAAGATCGTACTCGACGGAAGCGCAAAGTTTTCAGGCCTAAGCCGGTTTCTTCTGCATTGACATCAATGTTTGAATTTAAGCGAATGCCCAAGAAACGAACAAATTCAGGGAATTCTTCGCTACCTAAAACATTAGCGGAAACCAGAGCTAACGATTCTTCCGAAGCTACTGATGCGATCGCAGACAGCTCGGGACCCAAGAAGGGCCATGACGATTTTCTGCATAACGTTCTTCGCGATTTTGGCGTTCAAGTTAAGGTCGTTCCCACAAACAAGACTGCCAATGCGACGAATGATCAACAAAATCAAGAGGCATGTTCGAAAGCGAACTGCAGCCACACAGAGTCGGGCAAGGTTGTTAGCGGCGAGACGCATAATGGAAATCTAGCAATCACTCTTATGTCGCCCACTAAGTTCACGATTCCGATGCTGCCTATTATCCCTTCTCGTCAGGTCATTTCAAGTTCAGCAGATCAAAACATTATGTACAGGTATATCTTCTTTCTTAGGCTGCACATATGAAATAGCGTTAGGGCTATGTAGGTACCATTTTCTAACAGCATTTGACCATCTAGGGTCCAGTATACCAAAAGTTATTTAAAGTACGTTCCAACCAATTTGTATAAGAGTGCCTTTTTCAAAGACATTACGACCCTGTATATCTTATATTTTGTTTGAAAAAGAAAGGTTAAAGTAATCGTATTGTTACTCCGTAGTACAGTAGCACAAACATTAGATACAAAAACTAAACACAAACTTCCTTCGTCCGAAACGTTGCCTGCAATCGATTTCAGCATCCCAGAAGGTGAACTCTCCGCTCTTACGAAACCTGGCAACACGGGTAACCCAATAACCAAGATAGACAAGAATAGCACGCCATCAGGCGTCAACTCACTTTTGCTATCTTCATATGTGGAACTGCCTTCCAATAAGGGACAAAACACTAAGCAAGCATTGAGATCAAAAGTCGTTGTCAATTCCACAAAATCGGCCCGTTTAGGCGTCGAATTCCTTACTGGAGAACCTGCCCGTGGTACTCAAACGACGACGGCATCGCATACTGTTGACGTGAATAACCCCGCAAAAGAGACGTTTATTATTGATTTAACCAAACTTCGAGAAAAAAACAAGGACAATGTAGGTCGAAAACCAAAAGCAAAGACTATAGAGCTTACTCCGGGAAAAGTAAGTGCGAAACAATTAGTATAACCAACTTTAGCTCGGATAAATGATTTAGTCATGCGATAATAGCTTATTTATTGAGTAATGTTTGAACCAGAATTTAGTTAGACCGACTCAACCTACAAATAGCCATAGCCCTAAGCTATCATATAATGGGAAAGAAACGCTCCCTATTGTATGTGGCCTATGTCAACTAACAAGCTCGATAATTCCTCTTCTCTGTTGTTAGGTTTATGTACACGATCTAGAGACAGCCACATTTGAAGAAGCTCCAGATGAAGATGGTGCTTTAGCGAAAAATCTTGCAGCGCGTAAAAAATATGAAGATGATTTCCTACAAAATGTTCTGAGAAATTTCGGTGTTCAAATAGGTCACCTAAACCCGGCGAGCGGCAACACTAAAGACGGATCCTCACAAGTAGAGCAGATGTCTGCTGGAGAAAGAAATGTGGACGCGCGAACCGCGCACGCCTTTGCTAAGAATACGTCGTTACCTTTTGCAGGTGACTCAACCACTCCTGTCTTCCCGGCTCAACAACCACAGGCGCTCACCGTCAGCCTTAATCATCGTCCAGCTAATGTAAACTATCTACAAAGTCAAGAACATACAACAGCACCAGCTCCTCCTTCACATGTTACAGTATATTCAGGAATAACTCCAGAAGCTCTTCTTCCGCCATTCTCCCAACAACCTGAAAAGTTAAGCCAACAACGCCCTCAATTCACTGCTCCTGTCAGCACCCAGACGCCAACTCAAACTTCATCATTAGCGCTGTCACAACCACCGGTTTCCGATGAGGTTATCCTTGGTCGTTCGAAAGAAGCATTACCTCCAGAAACGGCATTCAGAATCGACCAGCAACAAAAGAGGCCCCAAACCACAAAGTTTTCTGGAGGATCCTCAACTTTCCGGATAAACCATGCCGGGGCTCAGGTTCATTATAATAGTGTTCATCCAGGTTCCTTCGGTTTTATTCGATCCATTCCACGTTCCGCGCCGCAGTCGAGCACTGCAGAAAATCCTCATCCTTTTTTAGTGTCGCTTAGACCTCTAGTCGTGCAAAACATACAACCACCAGACACATCTTCAGCATCGGTTCAAGCCCCATTAGTACCATCAGTCCCGGCTACAAATGAAATACAGACAAGCAGTCAAGCTCTATACGCACAACTGCCTCTCCTAACATATGCCGGTCATATAAGCACATCTCGTTTGTCGCCACAAACTTCTAGGTTGTTTGTGCAAAGTCCAGAAGCTATAAAAATCATTCCATCGCCAAATCTGTCTGGCGTGCAGCCTTCGAGTCAGGCACAAGTCCCACGCCAACTGCCAGGGTACGTGCTTCCACCACAGAATGTTGTGTCACAGCCATTGGTGCCAAAATCTCAACAACTGCCTTCAATTGCCCTTTTAGACGAGAGACCCGTCTTACAGCCCTCCCAACAGGTCGTTGTTAACCAACAGCAAGATGTGACAAAGGCTTCGCAGGCTCCAGAACTGCAGTACGTAGATGAACAATTAGCTACACCCGGAACTTCGCAGAATCAAATTGTTATTGGCCACCAACAAAAACAACGCCTGCCCGTTTCTGTAGAGCGACTCACTGATCCTACGGCTACCGTGCAGGTTCAACCGGTTCCACAACAAGCTCCACTGACTGCCCTCTATACGAGCTCTATCGTTAGTGGCCAAATAACTAAGCAAATCGGTCAACAAATTCCGGCCCCAGTACAACAAGGCCAGACTGTAGTTAGACAAGAACAACCCTCTCTTATACCAACTGTACAGTCTGTACTTCCACCGAACGGCCAACAAATTCATTTAATCAACAATGAACAAGCGACTTTTTCGGTCAATCAGGCAGATACTTTAGGGAAAATACGGCAAGAGGAGGCACCCGTTCAAAAACAAGGATCGGAAATACAACGGCAGCAAATCCAGCATGTTCAGCTTCCACAACAACAAATTGACATCCAGCAGGAAAGTTCATTTAGTCAGCCGCCTTTTCAACTGCAGCACCAGGCACGGATCATCCATGTACCAGTTCAATATCAGCTGCAGGAACATGCGCCGAGCGTTGGTAATCAACAAACCATTCCCCAATTTCGCACACACTTTCCTTTGCAAGTATTCAGACCCGCGCAGCAGACGCTTATTCAACCCACAGTTTTCTCGAACAATCTACCGAGCCTATCGGGGGGTCAAATCAGTTCATCAAACTCACCATATCCTTTGCCAGTATTCACATACGTGTTCAGAAATAGTCGCTTACAAAGAGATCCCTCAGGACTTGTTGGAAATCAAAATCGACACACGAATATTCACTCAAGTGTAGTCCAAAACAATTTCAGAACGGGCCATAACGACTTTAGAACCATACGGCCAATTTTAGGTATAGGCCAATCTGTTAATATAAGGCCCTCTTCGAAGAGTTTCTTTGGTGCTTCAAATTCGTTCGGCAGTTTACCCTCACCTTCAAACTTCGAAGGGTTTCACGTTACGCATCTTGAAGGCACAACTAAAAAGGGTGCTACAGCTTTGTCAAACTTTCGACCAGATGTCAATGGAATCCTCTCAGATGTATACAGGTGAGGTCGATGTTTATTTAATTCAAAACGTTGAACGCCCGCACCTGCAGCTCGTACTAGACATACATGACATTTTTGTGTAGCTTAATACTAATAAATTGTCTATTTAAAGTTTCAGTTGATTGCTATCGGCTAAATTAGCGTATTATCGAATGAAATTAAGCACCGATTACCAATATGCGATTTACCTGTGAGCAAGGAAACTAAGGAATCTTGTAGACCTCCCAAAAAGGCACTCTAAGATAATAGACGAGCACTTGCGACTGCGGGACTCTGTTTTATTTATCTATACATGTATATATATATGGCGTAAGTACATCTAAGCGCTGCACCGAACTCTTGAGTCCGTTCGAGTATCTTGTCTTGCGATCATTGACATCTACGATCTTCGATTTCTTCTTTTTGTTGTTACAGTGAACCGTTTAACCCAGGCCAACAAACCGGGTCTTCGTTTAGGCTAAATTTCGGCTATCGAGCTCCGCAAGCGAACAGCCACAACACGTTTAGGTCAACGGATTTGAGCCTTTCCGACTCAAACATCAAAGACTTAAGCGACACCCAAAAGAGTATAGGAAGAATTTTCTCACGCATTTCATCGACACCATCGTCCGCATCTTTGTACCCAAACGTGTTCCCAGTTCAGTCGAGCGCAGTTAAGCCATTTACAGTAAACGCCTCATCAAGTGCTCCTTCAGGCCAAAATGGCGAATTCGCAGGTCTGACCAACGTTGACATGAGAAACGACGGTCCACATGAGTTTACAGGATATATAAAAAAGTCAAAGGCCAAAGCACGCTGAGGACGACGAGGAGCGTAAAACAGATTCATCGTAAAAATTCACCGAAATATGAGTTAATTTTGTCACCACTTTCTTCTATTAAAATCAAGATTAATCAACAATTGTTACCACTGTGTCTACGACGGGCTACGCTCTTTTTTTTTGTATAAGCTTTTATGAATTCAAAAGAGACTAATTCAAGTCGTGACCTCAATAAAATTGAAGGCCTACTGCTTGTAGGCGGCTTTGTTACCTTGGTTTAATAATCTTTCGATAACGCCAATCACAGTGGTAGATGTACAAAGTTGCGGGCAGTAGCTATATGTGTTGAGGTGCTTTTTGGTCAGTATATATTATGTTGCTGTAAACCAATGATAGTTATTTCTACTGTGCAGTTATTTTTATATCTAACCAATGCGAAACCTTATACATACATACGATTGTACATATATTGATATTAATGTTGATCCTCTTGTTACAAGGCTATCTATATGACAAGAATGTATAGATGTATATTGACTTAATATATAGACCGCAAAGAAATCGTGTGTTTGTTACAGCCATGTGCAAATAATAAAACGAATATTATTGCATTACTCAAAACTATATCTCAAATGAACAAATAACATCTTAATAAACAA
Source organism: Varroa destructor (assembly GCF_002443255.2). Taxonomy (NCBI): domain Eukaryota; kingdom Metazoa; phylum Arthropoda; class Arachnida; order Mesostigmata; family Varroidae; genus Varroa; species Varroa destructor. The sequence goes on from NW_019211458.1 coordinate 17,606,833, forward strand.
CAAAAAGATGCAAGTTTACCTTATCTCTTAAACCAAACGGTAAGTTTAACACGTAATAATTTTTTATATCTGTAGGACCATCTGAAAAACTGTGGTTTAACATATTTATAATCTCGGAAGGTTTTCCTTCATAAATAGTCTTACTGACTGCCGCTATGCTTATGGTAGTCACTAGAAATACTAACCGTTAACCGCGTGGCTAATTTTTTTTACTTTAATGATACGGTTAGAGCTTGTATCGGTAAATGGAAACGAAGTTAATTTCATCTGTTGTCTACACTGGGCATATGGACAAAACTTATGATGTAAATGTCAGCTTGGCAGTGGCCCCACTCCCTCCGAACCACGAAAACTATGCAATCTAGCACGAGAAAGGCGCTGACTATGAAAAATGTAAAATGCAGTTCGAGGCCAAAATAGATAAGTTTTATTAGCGTTATTAGCTATACAATTAGAGTATTAAACGGAAATGTACAATTAATTTATTATATTTTTTACTTGAGCCAACGCTGTATTCCACGACAGTGCTGCTATACTATTTATTCATCTATATTGCCTTCTGCTATAATATGGAGCCTTTAGAAGTTCTAGTTCAATTTTACAAGTTTTAAAATTTTTATCACCCTAAAAGTTACTTTCAAACGTAGCAAATACGAATCGACACTTCGCCCTATTGATTTAGCAAAATCTTTTAAGATGCATACATAGTGACCGAAATCCAAGTACTTGTGCTACCTATGTAGCAAAAATAGTCACTGTGCCTTTTTCGGCTGGAAGATACGCATGAAGCTATCACTGTATGTTGTGCGTTATGTTTATGCTGGAGGGCATCGTAACAACACATAACGAATCCATATACAAACTGCAAAAGGTGAATAATGTTTCGTTGCAAAAAGTGTCGCAAACGGTCTTGAATCGTCTGTGACGGATTCACGTAACGAGTCACTCCACTCTACCAACTGTGCTAGAATGCTACATTTTTGGTCATCTTAAGAACGGCTTTATGGTTCATCTGGATGAAACGAAGACCCAGGTAATCTTGATAAGAGTAAAAACTCTATACCAGTATACCCCAACTGATAATATCGAGTAGCAGTTAGAGTCTTAGGGCGAGCCTTTAGTAATCTAACACTTCTGTAACTATGACAAGCAAGCGAACGCATGAGCGTTTGCGTCGAAAGAGCAGAGAGGTTTCACGTACTTCAAAATCAATAACATATGATTAGAAAATTCAGAGCCGTCGAGGTTATCTGCGAAAGAGAAGCACTTGGTTGGCACAGATGTACCTTACGACGTTGCTGTTATCCCTTATCATTGAACATAAGAGAACGACATAATCGATTATTCTCGATTTAGCCTCCTCATACATCGTTCCGCGCTGCTGTAACACCAGGCCATGCTTGTATTTGGACTGTGGAAATATTCGATTATTTAAGATTATAACTTTTTCCATTTGTTTAAAGGTTTGGAAAATCAGGCTTAGGCTGGATTCTAGGACTACAAAGAAAAACTGAAAATTAAATCTCGGCAGCTGCATATATTTTTTTAAATTCTTCAGGCGCATCGAAGAATTCTTGGCATTAGATTCGCATCGACATATAAAGGCTAAATGAGATTGAGCATTCCTATAGTGGATAAAAATTAAGAGTTACCTAGAAGAATTTCAACTTTTCCAACTATCAATTAGATTTTGGTTGAAAACATAGGTAGGCTCGATATAAGTATTTTACATTTAAATTTTTATCTTTTATTTTTTCTCTCTGATAAAAATCCACCATTTCTGCTGTACCAGACGAAACAGCAGTGACAATGCTTTGAGTCAAACATCATTCTCACAATGTCCACTTGCGTACACTATCGTTCCATTATTTACAGACTTACCTATTAAATATATGGCCAATGGATATAGAAAATTTATCGTCTCGCGAAAAAGAGACCTCCCAATAGCAATCTGCAGCCATCCAACAGACGTTTATTCCCGAATCAAAATATATTGGTCCAAAATATCTTAGAAAATCTGAGATTTCCTAAAACGTTATCGTTGCTAGCTTTCATACCTATAACAGTGCTGCTGTTGCATTTGGCATTTGACAAATGCTGTCCTTTATAGTGTTGCTATTGTGGCATGTCCCATTTGAATGTAGCCATCGAATGGGTAGTAGGTCACGCTTAAAAATAGGGCAACAATACACATATTCCGTTGTAATAACATAACACTAGCTTTTCTTCCCCATCATTTCGTTATAGTTACGAGAGAAGCTTTGGTAATACGCTTGTCCAGTTGTTGATCAGTCATGCGATTGGACCAAACAGGACGATCTCTAGACATTCAAAGAAAGGAGACTAGTTACAAGAACAGAAGCATAACATCAGAGGTTTATGGTAAATGGTAGGTTTATCCGGGCTTTGTAACCGAGACGTAAGCTATCACTGTTATTTAGTAAATGTCGTAATTCATTGTCTGCACTCCTTTCGCCAGGCTATTCTTTTTACTGGGAACTACTTTTTTTTTTTACTAGCGTGATATGATACTTAGCTACTATCATTATTTAAGTAAGCTAAATTTGCCTTAGTGACTTCTACCACGACGATCTACTCGACTTTCTTTTCTCCGATTGACTTTTGTGGCGCCTGCGATTCCCGCTTGTTGATCTTTTCGTTTTTCAGTACATTATACAGGTTGTTTAAGTCGAATTCGTTAATGACGTTCTCCATCGTGAAGTTAAACTTGACAAGTTTTGACTTTGAATCAACAGTTGGCCGACGCATAACTGCCTTGCCATCTTTAAATATTACAAGCGTTGGCAGCTGCTTAGATAGGGTCGAAGTGTTGATATGGTATTTTGCAGCTGCTTCTGGGTTTCGGGTGACGTCGATCTTGCCGAATCGAAGATTCTCCAACGTATACTTGCCGGATAGATGGCGGAAGTCTGAGGCGAAGTTGATGCATGGTGGTGACCAGAGAGCGAAGAACTCGACAATCCATACAATTCTCTTGTCTTTCTTAAGTTCTTCCTCCAGTGTTTGCGAGGTGAAGTAGACGGTGCGATCCAGTCCCGTATAGGTAGGTTCCGGCAGCACCATTAGATGCGTTATACACATTACCGTATAGATAATGCCGTATCGCAGGTCGTTGTAGAAGAAAAGCAAAACCATAGCTACTTTAGCGTACATTGAGGCTGAACTTATATAGGGTACTAGTGAGGTATAACCCATTTTTTTAGTACGAAACAGAATGATGATTATGAGAAAGAACAAAATTTCTGTTTCGCGATAATCCAACCCACAACCCTTTTCGGGAAACAACAGCTCACACACTGGCGAAACTAACCGCAAAGGAAAAAACACTGTAGCTAGAAAGACGGTCATTACATAGTGCGGATGCAGAAGGCGGCGGACCTGTGGCCAATCTAGAATTGCCATGACGAGCTTCAATGAGCGTATATCTCCGTTGGCAAGGAGACGTCGGAGATGTCGGGTCTTTCGAGATCTGTCAATATCGAATCCACACCACGAAGAGTTCACCACGCTATGCGTACGATCACGTCTCACTTTTGCAACACACGCTATAACATTTTATTATTGGCTTTCTGTGCACATGTTTCTAGTTCACTGAACTCTGTTAGGCTTTTTTGAATCTCGCGCAGTTGTTTCTTTCGCCGATGCCGGCGGCAGACAACCCTAACGGCCAATCTTTTGTTACCTTCTTGTAGTCTAGGCAAAAGAGGCGCGTTTGTTCTAGTGAACCCCCAATAGAATGCGCCAAAAATTCACTCAGAAGCTCTCCCTTTTCGCTGTTCGCGCATAGACAGGTTTCACTACATAGCGGATATAGTAAAGTAAATGCAATCATACAATTCAGACAATATCCCCAGCCGTCTATTAAGGGTCAAATATACAACCATAAGATATAGTGTAGAGCGATTGTGTTAGTATATAGAGCTGCAGCGTGCGTTGCCTGCTGTTCGATGGAACGCGGTATCGATCAACCTTCAGAGGGACAGTTCTAGCAGACGACTTGGCCGAATCCAGAAACCCGTTCCGAGCAAATATGAGCGTGAAATATTGACCAGCTGTTTTCTTTTTTAATATATATGTTCTCTAGTTGACCTGTTAATGAAATGATCCACAGTTCAACATGTTAGTTTATTGAATCAGTCATGGTCCAATCCGTTACACAGTTCGGTGCCGTGGTAGCAGACGTCGTAGCAGATGACATTCAGTGCCGCTTCGTTAGCCAACCAACTCAAGCGCTAAATGATGTTTTGACGAGATGTGGATTGTGATTCAAGAATAAAGACGGGACACATTATGCCCGCCACTACCTTTAACAGACGAGAACGTCCACAGCTGCAACAGCATGAATCGTAGTAGTTGAGTGGCGGACGACCGCAGATATACTTGTACCGCTGCTAGCGCCTGCTCTGCTAGTGGGATTCGGACACGAAGGCAGCCGACCACCGAAAAATCTCTCCCTCTCTCTCTCTTTCTCTTTCTCTCTTGAAAAAGAAAACAAAATATCCTCGAACAGCAACTAACCACCAATCCTTATTATCAAATAGAACATCAGCATACCGACCCGGACGCGGCTGCAGATCGTCATTTGCCGCTGTAACCCTTGGGCATTCGCATTGAATTCGTTCGACGGCAGCACCGGCGGCGGCAACAACAACGAACGCATGTGATATTCGGTCGCCACCGCTCTCAAGCCACCCCCGGATCATCGGCGTTCAAGTCGTTCGACGAGTACGTACAGACAGACAGACAGCTTCTTTCGTCTACTGAGAAAGGAACGATCACTCTACGTAGACGATATTGAATCGCTAGCGACGTGTTTTAATTATTACGGTTACTTTCTGCTCGTTGCCTGGACGGACGAAACAGCGCGGGACGCGTCAGCGGTGCTGGCCCATAATAAGCACAGTCAATACAGAAACAGCAACGAGTTAGTAGTAACAATCGCCGATCGTAAAGTGAGACCACAGTCAATGTTATTTAATCGTTAGCGATCCTCAATCCGGGACTGTTTGTCAATGGTTGACGGCGGAACAAACAGACTACGACGACGGAAGGTAGACGAAAAGATAAGTCGAGCTCAACGGCAAACTGCCTCTCTGAGTGTTGTTTGGCTGATAGCGAGTGAACGCTGTTTATCTGTGTGTACGTTTGGGCTGGTTGATCTCCTGGATCGCTTGCTCTTCTAGCAAAAACAAACAATCATTTGTGCGTATTGACCCTGCTCATATTCGAACATTGAATTATGAAATGATGGTAGCAACGGTGGCAGGACAAGTTAAGTCGCTGTATCACTGAGGTCAAGCCAAACTCACCTCACCGACGAGGGGACCGAGTATATAGAGCTCTTGTTACTTTAATACCAATACCCGTGCTTTTCACACAGACGCCTTAGTTTCTGTTTAGACTTAGTACGATTTTTAGCGGTGTCGTCGTCGTCGTCGTTGTTATTGTTGTTTGTGCTCCGCCCACGCAGCAGCCGAATAGAACGAATTACTACCGCAATAAATTGTACTGTATTGCGCTGTGACACCGGGAACGTTAAAGTATATATAGTTAGCTCGGTGGTTGACAGCACGCACGTATCACAGCGGCGGCGACGGCGGCGGCGGCGGTGGTGGTGGTGGTGGTGGTGGTGGCGGTGGTGCAAAACTCATGCCAACTGTGCGCGAACAACCTACGCGTATTGACCGACAATAGATGGAACAAACAGCGGTAGTCTGGCCGAATCCGTAGTACCGTATGTCCTATTATCCTGTGTACGCGATATTAGTTGCTGTCTGTGACTGTCTCGTTATAGCTGCTGCGAGCGCGAACAACGCGGTGACTGAGGGTGTATGTAACCCAGCAGTTATTCGCTAACGCAAGTGACGACAAACCGCTGTGTGTGTGAGCGCGCGCCCGTTTCTATTTGTATCTGTGTGCGTTTTTGTGCTTTGAGCCAGGTGACTACTGCACAGAACTGTTGTTGTTCACCTCGTTAGTGAAGGATATTTCTGTGTGGCTGTTTGTCGATCTCTTTTATTCCTGTTCACGATCGCACCTTCTTCTCTTTGTTTGTCAGTGGCGGCGCGTTCGACGCTCGACGACGCTCCTCTCTACCAGCCGTCGGTTTGCTGGGTGGCTTACATCGGTGGCGCCGATATTGAGTACTTTACGGTCGGAGCGGAACGTGACGCTGACCGTGCCTGCGTCTGCCTGAGGGACGGACGGACGGACAATCTGTTTGGTTCACTTAGCTAACTTGTGGTGGTGCCTGTCGCCGCTGGTGCATCCATGCTCATGTGTTTTTGTACTCATTGCCGCCGCTGCCGTTGCTGCTGCTGTTATTGGCACGGGAACGTCGTCGTTCTACTGTGACCGCCAACGCTACTCTCTGCGGCAGGCAATCGTTGACCGCCGCGTTCCAGTAGCACTCGTGGTCATAGAGCTACGTGCGTTGCGTCGTTTGAGTACGGCCGAACGGAAGGACAGATTCACAGAGCACACAACAAGCCGGTCACCTACGTAGTGTGTCTGTGTGTGTATAGGTGACGGGCGCCAGCGACATTTCTCTATCGTACCGGTAGAACAACTAGAACTGTTCGAAAGCTGTTTATTAACTGGTGTTCTAACGCTCCACCATCGGCCATGGAACGCGCAATAGAATGGTGTCGATATTAGTTTCCTGAACGAACCACTATTGTCATAACTGTTGGCCATTGCGCCCCGTTATCGGTGTCTTTTCCTTCCTCACGAGCACCGATCAAGGAAAAAATACACAGCACGGCACGAAACCATACAACAAGTAGATACTGCAGACGTAAACTAAACGCAAACGTTACAACCTGACGTCCGTCTCCTGCCGTCAGTAAGGAGAACGTGGTGCTGTGTCCACTGCTCCTTTAATTAGAATCACACAGGTACGACGGCCAGCGGGAAAGAGAAAACGAAGAATAGCGAAAACTAAAGGAGTTTACACAAAACGTTTGTGGGATAGATAGGCAGGCAACAGGAGACGATCAACTCGATTTGTGAAACTTTGGGGCTGTCTTGACGTCTCCTCTATTAGCGCACGACCAGGGCTAGCATCAACAACGATAACAACAACATCAGGAGCCACTGTGCCGATAATGCAGTTGTTGCTATTCTACAACTGGTTCATTAACAACAAAAGCGATAAGAACGACAAAACCTGAAACGGCAGGGCAGAAACTACTTCAGTCAACAATAATTCTACTAGCCCGCCAGTCATAGACAATTATCAGCCAATAATAAACTCTACCATTAGCAACAACGCGGTACTTGTCCCTGTTATTGTAGATACTGCCTTCGTGTGTTTCGGGTATAGCTATAAATAGGATACACCTGTAAGTTTCCTCCAGTGGTCACGAGCAATAACAGAAACATACCGACATCGGGCGAGGGGGAGAGACGCGCGGGTCGAAAATATTCAAACAGACCCATCGAAAAAAGAACTATAAATGCTACGGCGGCTGTTGTAGCTGCTACTGAAATTCTACAACTACACTACGGCGAACGGACAGGCGGTTAACGGACGAGTGGTGAGTGGAGACAAGCCGGTAGGCAGAAGGAACCGCGACCGATCTACAGACAGTCAGATAGACAAGTGGTTCGTCACCGGCAGACGGTCGGAGGAGTTCCGCGGCATCTGCCGCCGCCGTGGTCGTCGCCAGTTGTGCCTGCTAGCGTTGTTCCCCGACACTCCATCAGCTACGGTGAGAGCCGGCTGACGCTAGCCAGCCAGCCAGTCAACGCTACCGCTATTCTATTAGTACGCAAAAACAACAGCCAGAGCTGAGCGTTGCAGCTACGACAGAAACGGCAACACAGAGTCGACCACCTCTTTCACTCACTAAACAGCAGCAGCGGAGTCGTCGTTATCAGCGGCGACTCATCCCATCGCCTCGCCTCCTGCTGTTGTGTGCAGTAAAATCGCTGCCTTTTCCGCTGTCACTGCCGCTACTGCTTTCATCTTCGTAGTGTTGTTGTTGTTGCTACCAGTAGCCGCCCAACGGCCCCGTGCCGCTCGGACTGACTTGTCTTTCTGTCCGTCCGTCCATCCGTCTGCCTGGCTGGCCGGCCGCCCGGGCGGGCGATCAGTGCGAACGAACGGGGCTCTGTTTGTGTGTCTATGCGAGTGCATACCGCCACAGAAACTGCTGCACCAGTCGTCGGTGCAGTAGGCAGCATCACGAACACGACGACGACCAGCAGCAGCAGCAGCAGCTAGCCCAGTCGCTGCTATCACCAGCTGAACACGGTAGTAGGACGCCGATATGATGTAGCTGGAGGAGTATGGCTGTTTGTAATACCCAGCATACTCCCTGCTACTGCTGAAATTTCGAATGTCGAACGTTCATCGTTGCCCCTCGTTGATTGTTGCTTTTCTGTGCCCCTTACGCTAGTACTAGGAACAAGAAACGATTGAGCTATTCGTCAACTAGCCTGGAACCGCAACACCAAGCAATAACAGCGGACATAAGCGTTAATAATAACTTCTGGTTCAACAACTACTATCTCGATTATTACTTGTGAACTAGAATCTTGAGCTTGGCAACTTCTGCTGGTATTGCTCACTCCTAAGGACATAATCCAGAAGCGGGTGCCGGCTATCGTTTGCATTTGTTGTCGTTGAATCCACAGATTCAACAGTGACTGACGTATCTGTCGGTGAGTGGAAAAAAGCGTCTGATGATGCTCAGCGGCGTTCAACGAAGACCGTGTAGAAACCTATAAGAAAACAGTTTAGAAAACTGGAGCATCCATAGTCAGCTGGAGAGCAGCACCTCATTTGAAGTCTTATTCCAGTACTGAACATTTATGGGTGATGGTTTCTGCCCTATTCATATGTGAAGGAAATGTGCTTTCCACTGTTCATCATTTAAGCGTACGTCTAATGACAATTAGACAGCGAAGAAGACATTGAAGCAACATATACTACCGTGGACTGGATTACATTTTCTCTATTAGAGTAGAATCAAATAAGATCGAGTGTGCGTGGTGCCACGCAGACCTAGGACACAACTGTTCCTCATTATCATTACTTACGTCAATCTTTGGCTCCATTCATTCGTAGTCCTTGTAGGTGCCCGAATCTCAGTCTGACTTAATCTAACAACAGAGAAAACGATTTTTCGCATGCCACCAATCAATGCAACGGGCGTCATTCGTTCGTCCAGTTTGTCGGTCTTGTAGGTAGACGCTTTCAGCCCCGTCAAATTTCAGGCTACACTCAAGTCCTGTGTCATAATATACGCAAGTGGAACTTCTCCGAGTGTTAGTGAGTGCAGTCGACTATGTGTGTGTTGTACCTTTTTGCTCGAATGGTTTTTCAAAGTGATAAAAAGTGATTTTGGCGTAGAAAAGTACACTCGTTTCTACTGTATCAAACGCGTTAAGGGAGATACAAAAATAACAAAGCACGTCTTTAACGGTTGTATGAGTTTCAACGGTTGTTATTTTCGTTGACCAGGCAATTGCTACGTTCATGTCAAACAGCTTTGGTACAAAATAGTTGAAGTACAAGTGAAGTTCTAGCGGATGGTCAGCAGTTGTGAAGCGACTGATATACTTCGTAAAGAAACGCGAGAAACCGAGCGTTTGCCAACACGATGCCGCTTTTCGGAAAATCGCAGAAAAATCCCGCCGAATTAGTGAGGGCGTTGCGGGAGTCTGTCGTCTCGCTTGAGGCAGGCGATCGAAAAGCAGAGAAAGCCCAAGAAGACGTCAGCAAGAACCTCAATTTAATGAAGACAATGTTATACGGCTCTCCTGAGCAGGAACCCCAAACGGATATGGTCATATCACAACTGGCACAGGTAAGAGATTCTTACAATGGAAAGGTACAAGAAATCCTTTATCTCAACTATCTTGTTATTTACTGCCTTTACATCCTAGTTTATCCTTGTCTGCATCGTTTCGTACTAAAGGACTAAACAAACCGCTTTTTTTAATAAGCACTTCGCCATTAACCCAATCTTTGTGCCTCGATAAATCTTCGTTATTTTTTTGCATTTTTCATGTGTCAACCATAGCGTAAAAGAGCGCAGTGTTAACCTATTCTCCTTAAGAAAGTAGGCCGTGAACCACGTTATCATTAAGTATTATGAATATTCCTATTGAAATATGTTTCTTAGTACTTTAAATGTAAAATTTATGGGCCTACGAGATCTTGCGACCTTTCTCTCACTGGCTCTTTTACCAGCTTTCGTGCTTTGAAGAACTTCAAATAGATTCTGGTTAGTATTGATCCCTTCTGAATTTCGATTGCCACGTGAATTATTGCGGCTTCACTTAGGGGTGTCTTATGACGCATTTCAGTATCTGAAGGTTCTTTTCTCGTCAAATTTTAGGGGCAACTAAGTCCTCCTGACCTATATGGAAATTGTTACATTGGTTAGCTTCAATGTGGGACATCAATTAGTAATGTGAGCGATAAATGTTGCCAGAAAATGAAACTTTTGCCAACTTCACTAACGTTTTTCTACGGGCGACCTTTTTGAGGGTACGCGTCGGATGCAGTTCAAGCTGAAGTCCAATCAAAATATGCGGTGCAAATTGGCAAAAACATCTGGCGTTCAAGTGTAATAATCGTTATGAGTTTTTGAAACAAACGGGTAGACAAACCAACATACCTTATATTGCACTGCTGCCCCTAGAAATTATCAAAGCTTGTCCCTTGCCGTCTTACTATTTGCGCTTCGAAACTCTTACGCCACAATTCTTACAATGTGGTACAAGAAGGCTATTTTTTTAGGATATGAGAGCCACCATTCACAAAGTAGTGTGATACAACGCGCGTGAATTGACTAAGCGATGTGGAACTCGACGAATTTTTCTGGGACTGTGTACTTCATTTGTAACCGCTGAGCATTTGCTGCATGTCAGATTTCTGTCAGTCACGTCTTTTTTTATTACGATGACAAAAATTTTCGTTTACAGATGAAAATACTCGACGAAACTATGGGTTGTTTTTTTGACAGTTGTTTTCATTGTAAATATGCTCCTGACGAAAGTTTATTTTTGTCACTCAACTCTACGAAATCAGAGTAGCTTTATCAGTTAGGCCGTATGGGAAAATGTTGGGACGAATGTTATGCTGTCTAGTCGGCAAAAGCCCTAGTACATAGGACTTTCGTTTGAACCTATTTGACTTTTTCAGAAATTTCATTACTCCGAAACGTACGGGCCTGAAGCTGTAGTCGTACAAAGAATAACCGTTTATAAATAAAAAAAAGAAAAAAAAACTTCACTAATTTCGTACTATTGCTTTCGCAATTCTAATGACTTTCTGTATAATAATTCTTCTGTATATATATATTCAGCACATAAAATGTTTCATTTTTTGACCATTGACAGGAAACGACCCTTTTTAGACAATAAATAAAATAAAAAAGAACGAAAAAAATTACAATTCGAAGTGGCATATGTACCAACCGCGCGTCAACTTAGTTTTACAGAGACATAGCATTTTTATACTTTGATTCCTCGCGATTATTTTTTATGCTATGGAGAGAACCCTTGTGAATTGCTAGACCATGCAATACGGGAAAACTGCTTCTGCATGCGCTTCTCGTGAGGGCTTGCCAAATAACAAAAAAAAAGCATGAGTTTGATCACTTTAGTGACGTATGGTGAAGCTACGCCCAGACCATTCGATAAGTCTCATCTAGTGAGGTCAAATGGGCGCTGTCGCGTTGGCAGGGGTAGTTGGCCGTCCGACAGCGATCCTGAGTAGAGGTTCTAAATGGAACTATGTTGCACTCTAGCCACTTCTACTCGGGATCGTATAGCATGGCGAGTTCATAGCCCTTCTCCCCCCCCCCACCCTATAGCAACCACGTTTTTTTTCCACGCCCCAAATCGAACTCAAACGTTTTTAAACGTATGTGGGTGTATATGCGGTCTCGACAAGATTTACCCCTCGCATCCATGATTAGATGGTAGGCACCCCCAGCACGAAAATTGTCCTTTGCTTGCCTAACTAGCCAGACTAACCCCGCTAGCGGTCGTCTTCATTTTGTTCCAGCCAGAGCAAAACGGCATACAATAGCAAATCCTTGGCACAGAATTGATATTGGCGCTTACAATATTTGCAATAGTTATTTGTGTTGAATACCACTACATTGTATTGTCGATGACTGAGTGAATGCTTATATCTAATGTTTAGTTTTATAGATTGGCACGAAATGATAGGGTTTTGGTAGATGAGATGTTCGCTCATTTACGTTGACAGATAGAATCATTTTCACCGGGATAGCATTAGACAGACTAAAGGTAGACTATGGAGGATGAAAAATAGCAACGAAGGACACACCCTTCAGTTGTTATGCTCACATCGATGGTAAGGTCTAATTCTAGATCTTCTCTCGCTGGTGTACATGCGTCAAAGGATATGCTGCCACATGGGGATCAAAGGGGCGAGGTGTGCAGAACAAGATGGAGTGCAAGGGGCAATAAACTACCAAAAAAAAAGAGGACTGGATAAAAGTGCTTTGTTCTCGCTCGTGACTGTCGAACTCACGGGCAGTGGTGCTACAAAAGAAATTTAATGTTTGTCACCCTCCGATCATACTCAGATCCTGTTGGGGAGGCGATGCAGTGCGCTAATACTCAGCGGTCTAGTCGAGTGTCATCACCGTTACTGACTTAAACCGTGATCTAGGTTTCCTGCTTTTAGCATTATTCGTGTGTAGCGTTTCGATATCTGAGACATGTAACTTTTACATTGAGGCATAGTGTCACTTTTCCTCGCTATCACGCTTGCTTCCGAAGTCATCCGAAAAGCGAGAAGAATATAGCATCGGAGTGACACGATCTGACGGTGTTACTGTGAGAAGCCTCATTTAATGACAGCATCAAAGCAAAGATTTGTACTCTGCGAAGAGCATCCATCACTTATACTAAGATCTATCCCTGAATGGACAGATTTAATGCGGTGCGTATACAGCGCGATTTATATGTGTCTTACGGTGTCTCTCGTGACACTTAACGACCCTAGGATGCTAAACACATTAGGCCGAAGACATGAAAGCTGTATAGCGTGCCAATGCAGGGCACTATTAGCGTCACGAGATATGACGATATACTAAATGAAGAAAACTTTCATGTAAATTAGTTCAGCTTACGGGTTACACAACGCGGGCCGAATCAATTATACAAGGTTTAGGGTTTTGGTTATGACTAAAAATACCATACTATCTAGAAATCTGGCTGTCAATGTACAACAGTAATGTGCAACCTGGGCGAGACATTTGAGATAAATGAAGGTGAAGACATCATCTGGTGGCGATGCGTAAAGCAGTCACCTTCATAAAGAATTTCTCTATCATCTATCTTACTACATCAGTCGAAAGCCTAAAATATGTAATCGTCTAGTTCACAACGAGCGGTATTCGAATTAGATAATTCAATTATTTAAAAATAAAAATACAATTCTAAGCATCCCGAAACGCTGCACATCGATAGGCTATTTCAAGTGCAAGTAAATTCATTTGAATATTGATCGTTTACGGTTCAAGTTCGTCATTCCATTGTTTCGGTGAAATCTCGAATTGGTATCACAGATTAAAAATCGCTTAGCTACGTTAACCACGGAACAACGTATTCTTTACACATGTTTAAGCGTACGAGAGAGAGATATTGTCTCTGTTACCTGCGGCATTCTTACTTATATCTCTATTAATCTTATCACTTTGTGCTACAAACCAGCGTACGTTAAAATGTTTTTGCCATAGGCAAGTTTTATGGAAATTACCAGCTGGCTTTGGCCGTAACGCCTTTTCGGGCAGAAACGTAGACAAAAGAAGGTTATCGAGCACAGCTGCCATTAGCTCGTAGGGCGGCCCGCATAACAGGAGCACAATTGGCGAGTGAGTCACTGAAGTAAACGTCGAAGCAACTCATAGAATCCTATTCTATATTGTTGTTGTTGTTGTTGCTGCTGTTATTGTAATTAGTATCGTGTAGGTTCCTTTCGATGGGGTGCAAGTTGACGATCGATGCCCGATCTATTCATTTCCTTTCCTCTTCTTCCTAGGACCAAAGCTGCTGCCGTTGACGACAGTCGTTCCTACGTGGCAGCTATGGGGCGTATGTAGGACGTTGAATCGTCTTCGTTGTCCCTAAATATCTTTTTCTTATTTGGCAAGAAAGAGGAAATAAATCGAAGAACAAATCGAAAACGACCCCTTCGTTTAGTTGATAACGGTGGTCATGGCAACAACAATAGGTATAATCTTAAATATACAAGTGTTTCAGCGGGTGTATGACTCATTCTGAGTAGGAGGCTGTGCCCTATCATTTAGACCTTGCTGAGATTGTTACTGTAGCTCTCACTGTTAGTGGTTAAATAGTCCTCATATGAGTGAGTTTCTGACACAACCTGAGCACGTGTTCAAACAACGAGTAGTCAGTCCGTTTAGATATAGATCATATTAATATATTATCAAACGAAGGCCCTTCTTTGTGTGTTCAATGTTATTCATCACGTCGAGCCATGACGCTTTAAACATCTGAGTAATCGAACCAACAAACATTTTTTTTTTCAGTAAAATTTCTTAAACGAATAACAATATCGTCGAGTGGTACTGATTTTTTGGAAAAATCGGTAAACCATCAACAGTATTTGTAAGGTCAAACTTTCATAGTGAGCAAAGCGAGTAGATTTACTAGGATTAGATGTTTGTTGGAGTTCGGTCATCACCTGTTTTTCTCCAAGATACTTTGGCTTTATTGAGCAATGCGAAATTGAAACAACTTATTCTTTTGCATTTATTTGTTTGTTAAGAAAAAACAGCTGATTGCCCAGTATTCTGTAGCAATGATGTGTAAGCTTTACCTAATCAACCAGGGAAGATAGCTTTTAATGAAAATGTATGTTTGCACCTAGAGCTAATCTAATGTGCTGCTAGCCTTCAACATATATAAATAATGTAAATCTTACTTAAAGCATCGAATATTGTACCTTTATTATTTTTATTTAGTGAAATGGTGAAAACCCTTAAAAAACTTAGTGAAATAATGAATACACACGTAGCCACACTTGTGGTGCTATAAGTATATTACAGATGTCTATACGTCTGTCTATTGCTACATATTACTGCAGAACTTGTGTAAAGAAGGAAAGTGATTATTACCGAAGCCTTCTAGCTCACTTTTGATAGGGATTGAATTTGAGTTTGGTTGTTTAAGTCAGGGTGAGTTTCGTAGTTATTTAGTATTCTATATATTAGCTTTGTCAAAAAACGCAAGCAATCAGGTTTTGACTCACCGGTCAATACCGGTGGCGAGCTCGTATTCATTATAAGTATGAAATTCTCTAAGGGATTTTATGCAGACGTACAAAATGCACTACAGCTAGGTAGACTAACCGGAAGATACGTATATATATAATACGTATAATAACATCTGGCATTTATATTTGAAACAGTGGAAAGTAGAAGCATTTTTTATATGCTCATTTGGAATCTATATTTAGTCCGACGGCAAGATGAAATGATGACATAATAATATAGAAGAAGGCAAATGCATGCATTTCAGTATGTGCCTGAAGTGGTCGGCCAAGCTGCGAGGCTGGGGGCCGTAATAGAGTGTTTCATAGAGATAGCGAAGGAACACGCGTTGTCCTTAGTCTACCTTCCCTTGACTACTCGAGTCCTGAACAACGGATTAGGATGTTGGAGATAGCGGCGAGTGTCTACTGTTGGTTGCATAAGCGCCTGGTTAGGCTCATTTATGGGCTTTTGCCAGGCCCAGCCCAATACTAGTTTCGTTCTAGCCAACGTGGACACATAATAGGAATTTGAGACTTGTCCCTTCGAGCAGTTTGTGTGGGAACCATTACTCCATGCGGCAGAATATCATGCCTAGGCACAAGGAGGCAACAAGGACCTATATGCGTTCAGCCATTATATTCTATTTGTTTCGGGGTGCGTTTGGTTGCTGTTTAAGTTCAGGGCATTCTTAAAAGACGCTAGTATGACGATCTGTGAACCGATGAGCCAGTGTAGACTAAGTTACTGCAACGTCAGCGCTCGACATCACAGCTCTGCTGAAACTTGTACGCGACGATCGAGTGTACCCCTATAGAGTCAAAGCCGCGCCGTCGGTGGGATCAGCCGCCAAAATGCGTAGTAGGCCAGATTTTCGTCTATATTGTAGGTTGCGTCTTTACACTGGCAATGGCCAAAGGAGATGCATTGGCGTAAGACGGAGCAAAGGGCTCATTTCGGACGCCGAGCCTATGATCGTATTTGCTATAAGGGAGAGAGGCTTTGAAACGGCAAATGTTTGAAGAACGCGATGGGCAGACCTTTATCTGAATGGAATCATCGTTAGACTTAATACAGGAGCAAATGAGACACGTATTGCTCAGTAAGCTTCTGTATCGATTCAATGAAAACACAGCGCAATTGCGAAGCGCACGAACTCAGACCAAAGCTGCGATCATGTATAGCCACTCTAGGAAGACGGGTAAACATGCAGCTATTCAAAAAACAGTACAGCGGATGCTGAAGCTCTTCCCGACTACTGAAAGCTCTCGTATATATCGACATGTCTGGAGTGTAATGGCGCGATGTGAAACTTGCCTCAGCCCAAATCCTAAGTGGCCGACCGTGTGTATTTCAACGTCTGTCGTCATTCAGAGGAACCTGCAATTAGAGAGACGATCCGTTGCGGAAAATGGCTAGGCGCGTACGCCCAAACGGAACGTGTGTGGTCTCAGCAGCCGAAGGGAAAGGTTCAGTGTGAGCGCACCGGTCTTAGGTGTCTGCATGTTGGGGCACATAGGAGGGCAGTACAGCCGAATTTTACGGCGTTTCCCAGTAGGTTTTCCGTTGTTATTGCTGTATGAAAACAAGCCGTAGACCGGATAAAATACGCGTGTGTAGATACTAGTGAGTTGTCGCTAGTATATGTAATAAGTGAACTTGTTCGCGCACAGCTGTGGCGCAAATCAAATTAACGAGAGACGGACAAACTGAACAGCTTCATCCATTAGTAAAGACTCGTTTCTAGCAGCTTTCTTCCTGGTCATTAGCACCGTTGCTTTGCATTTAACGCTACGCGTTAGACACCACGCGACGCTTTGCACCTATCCCAAGCCGCTAACATTCCCCCTTCACATACTGATACATGGGCTCTGTCGATGGTTTTTGTTGGTTTACTTGACACCGGCGCCATCTACTTTTCGCATAACACTGTGTCGGACCCATCACCCCAACAGTCGGCGAACTCAACGGGTTCGTCTTCGTGTATGACGTTAGCTAGTGTCGTATATGATACGAGCAGAGCCAGGCAGTTAGTCAATGTCGCTGCCGTCTCTTGGAGCCTTCGCAGCTATCCGTCACATAAGCATTATGGTACGAGAGCAAGCCGCCTGCCACTGAACGACAAGCAAGCGACGCGACAATAGCACATCGTAAGCGTGTGCACAAGCCTGCTAGAACAGACATGACTGGTGGATAACGATGACGCCGCGGCAAGGCGCCAGTATCATAGAGCGTAGAAGAATGGCCGTTGTTTGTTTTGTTCCATTGCATGATGCTGCCATTGCCACAAGTATCGGCTGCCGGCAGCGTATTGCGAACCGAGCAGTAAAACAGATGAAAATAAGTGTAGGACTAAGGTTACGATTTTTCGAAAGCGGCACTAGTTGAAGCTGAGGCCGATTGTTATTGATTATTGAACTTGTGTATTAAAGGCTAAGAAAGCGGCAACGATATCGGGCGTTTTTGGTAATTGTAATTGCAAGTGTTTCGTACACTGATCCTCACCATCGAACTCTCCGTTGTAAGAAATCCAACAAAACGCGGAGGGTTGACTAAAAGCAACGGAATAACAAAATGGCCGGTTTACCGAACGAAGCAAACTTGCAGATCGTCTTAGTAAAAACTAGTTGTTAGGCTGCCACAAGCAAATCCGGCGGACACTAAATTCGTTTGAAAATTTTAAGAGTAACGTCTGGCGATATGTGACTGGGACATACTCCAGTCTTCTAGAAATTTGTGAGTAAAAAGCGGTTGGTAGAAGCGGTAAAAAAATGAATTTATAAGCAAAACATTTTTAGTCTTGACAACTGACTCTTAGTTTTTGTTCTTTGAAAGCCGCAGCCCTGTAGAGATTTGTCACGGATTAGCAAAATCATAAGGCCAAAGACAAGAAGTCGCTGCCATAATAGAGTAGGGTTTTTGCGAACGCAAAGCTCTAAGGACTATCGGCCAGAATTGGCATTCTACATACAATGTGCCACGGAACTATAGCCCAAACACTGAAAATGCGAAAACCGATTAAGAGAACCGTGTTGTGTAAATTGACTCTGACTCAGCTCGAAGTACATGTAAGCTATCCCATGTACAGTTTGCCTAACTTGAATCAACAAAAAGGACCCGCCTAGAGCATGCGATCGCCCTAGGCAAGACATGGTTGAATCTCTACCATTAGCCGGAGAAGGATTAGGCAAGAGAACGGCGTCGCCCTTGGAAGAAATTGAATTCTGTAGCAGTGCCGCAGAGGTTCAGGAAGCCCTAGGTAGAGAAATTTCGTATGAGTACGCAAATGATATTGTATAACTATGCAGAAACTACCAAATCGCTGGAACAGGTTTGTAAAAAATGGACAAGAGCACCTATGCGAAATCGCCTTTCTAATTTAAATAATCCCAAATCTACCAGTCGAACACAGAAATGCCGCTAACAAGTCATGCTCCTCTTTAAACGTTGAGATATTTACTTTCTTTAGGCCGATTCTGTGTAAAGTTGTTGACCATCGGTACGTATGTTACGAATACACACATTTTAATGCGGGCTATTATTTTGTAGTAACTGAAAGAGATGTAAATGAAAAAGAATGTGGATTGCTCAAATAGAAGCACGGTTACTAATTAAATAAGCTGATGCCATTCCTCCTCGAAATATTCTTTGCTCAGCTTTAAACGCATATGCGGTACCATCAAATTATATTGACATTATAAAATAATATGGAAACGTCAGCAACGAGATATTAGTGAAAGTCACCTAAGTATTACTATCACGAGGTTTGCAGTTCCTATAGGAGTTACAGCACAAACAGTCAGAGACGTCGTGGAATCTCTTCATAGTCCTTCAGACATCTGGATAAAACACGAAACGACGAAGGCCATCGATGGCGCATTTATCGAATCACGTTATGCTCAGACCACCTAAGTCCTTTAGGGTCGTTTCGAAACTGGTCGAAAGCATTGTCTGGCAGCCGCTTCATTCACACTAAGTAGCGTCTTCGTCGTCGTATAGGCGCTGGATGCCTTCCTTCTCTATAAAAAGAAAAAGATCTTCGATAAAATCGTTTATCTGCTCATGTCAGTCGCGACCGCTGCTTCTAAAGGAGCGGTGAGGAATACCTTAGACCAAATTTTCCAAGGGTTAGTGCAGCTTGACCAATTAGAATTTTCCTTCGATCCAGGCGTCGTGAGTGCCGCTTGATGGAGGCGCTCATTTATAATTGAAAATACTATAAACGTGGCATCAGAATATCGAAAATCGACTCATGCTTCATCCACGAACTCGTTCTAACCTGTGCTGCAGTAATCCACTTATATTAGTTCCATTAGCCAAAACATACGCTTACTTATATTCTTTACTCACGACTCATTAAAATGATTTTCACGAAAATGTCAGTTTTATCAGAAAAAAAGCCTGCAACAGGCATACTTGAACCCAGAGCGAGTCCCTGGTCAATAGCAATAAAACAGAATTTGTTGCCAGTTTAATAATTCTCTCTTATATCTGTTAGTTGCATTACAACCTTATACGCATTAGGTCCAATCAGCTGGATTTAATCATACCAGTCTCGTGAACTTCTGACACGGCTACTCCAGACACTCAAACTCACTAGTCTAAAATAGTTAACCGTTAAAATCCGTTATCTAGAAATGATTGCTCCATGATCCCATGATATCGTTAGCTCCGACTGTCGTTTGGAGCACGTAAACACGGAGAACGGCTAACATATAACAACCGTAAGGGCTATATTTGTTGGCTTACCGAGGCTTCAACCCTGGAAGATCCAACGGCGGCGAGAGAATCTAGCTATAAGTGCACGCAACGCTTTTTGCTATCCACCATTTCCTAAAGTGACTGTGCGTCAGTAGGGAACAGTATGCACAGCTGACTGTACGGATCTTGACCATCTTGATGATTCTTTATTGCCGTTTTGAAGTCTAGTGCCGCCATATTCGTTCGGTTGCAAAATGCTATGGGCTTATTTAGCTGAATTTACGTAGATTTAATGAGATATATATCTTTGGTCACGAAAGTCGTGCTGAAGCACGACATATTGTTTTGCCATACCCGTCACTGGTTTGCTTAGATCATAAATGCTGTGTTGTTTGTTTGAGCCATCTACATGACGAAACGAAAGCCGTGCCCTTTTTACTAGAAGCCAAGGAGATGCGTTGTACTTTTGCTATTATTGCGTTGCATTTTATGTGAACTGTTTTTGCTTAATGAAGACTACAGCGAGGGTGATGGGCCCTCTCTCTACTTCAAGCCATTGCCTGATTAAGGATTATGTCCTCGTAAAGTGAATTTGCTAGTAGGGGACAATATGTTATCATGTTAGTTTTACATGGTTAGCTTTTACATACGCGATACTACTCTATAGAAATTATAATGAGGATTACAATATACTCAAAAAATCTAAAACTATGTTTTGTTGTCTATTCTCTAATTACATCGACGACTATGCGTATTGAGCTGTTTTTGCTGCATAGGATTTGGCCATGTTCCTGCTAAAGGTCAACTGACACACTTTATAAGCTTGGACCCTTTCCCCTATATCAGCGAGTTCTCTAAACGGATCTAACGAGTTTCACTGAAATTGGTTCTGATATGCATCTCCTAGGGAAATAGAAGTAGATTTGTAGACGTGTGATAATGTCAATTGGGTTAGCTAGCCAGCCAGCGAACTATATTACGGTACTGCTCGTAACGCCGCTCTAGCTAAGCAGGTGATTCAAGCGGTCCAGGCTGCAAACTTCCTGGGAATTATAATGTGGTCAATGAGAATAGCCGACCCTTACTTTGAGTCTTAAGCGCCGTCACAGTCTTTGTTATCGATGCTAGCCAAAGCAAGTCTATGGGAATTGATGCCATAGACTAATCGATGATGGCGGATCATGCTTGTTTCTACTTCTATAACGAAGTGAGCCCATGTCAACATACACCCTAACTAAAGGCACACAGAAGATCTAAACGCTCAAACTATATTTCATGGTTCGGTGCTGTCAGACATTGCCTTCCGACCACGCAGTTCGTTTAATACTATAATAGTTACTATACACTAGATTGATACTAATCAAATGTGACCCAGTTATGAAGATATTTTGCACATTAAAATATATAGATATAATATATATTTGTACAGGATACCTCCCTTTTAAGGACGGCGGTAGGAGGTTCTAAATATAATAGTCATGTCGAGGAATGTATCCTGAAGGGCCGCGATCTTCTGGCTGGCAGAGAGGTGGATGTCGGTGTCTTCAGTTATTCACAGGGGTTATTGCTTTAGGTTGTTCGAGGAAGACTGCTTTTCTTCTTCGTAACAGATAAACCACTTAGCGTCAACGTTCTCGCAATTCACCATTTCGGCCTGCGACGTGGTGGGCCTAAAACAATCACCTGGAATAGTTTACTGGGTACACTTGGAATACTGGGTAATAATATTGGCGCCTATTACCGCAGAAGCTAGAGTTTCTGGAAGAGAAAGCTAAGGTTTTTGAAAGAGGAATTCTGTTAGACTACGATAACATTTGTTACCGAAATGAAATGTATAACTGCGGCATATTATACTCAGAGCGGTGACGAAGCGCGACGAGTATTCTACAGATAATTATTTCTACTTGTTTTTTGTTTTTCTGCTGGAGCTTTGATTATCATGTTGATTTATTTCGAGGTATCTGAGTTTGGTAGAGGGTAGAGCCGTAGATAATCACCATTGCTTATTCTGCTTCAATGCTTTCAAGGCAGCCCTATATCTATACTTGTAGTTCATTGATTCTAACCAGCCGGATGTCAGTCAAAGCAAGGGTCAGAAGAGTCGTGAACGGAGTGCATTTTAATCGAAAGTAATCAATTATTCAGACGTAGCTTGTTAAAAGCAGCTCATTGTTGGAAATATCTATAACGCTCCCTTGCATGTGGCCATAACAACTAGCTTGACGCAAAACATGCTAATTTCCGTAATAGGATAGGATCGAATAAATGGCGTCGTCCGCGCATATATTTCTTTTCTGCAGCTCATCTCTGCCAACGGTGAGGCGCGGCAGTTGGTCGATGATCATTAATTTTACCGTCACACCTTTTTGTTGACAAATCTCAATCTGCCTTTTGGGCGCTTCACTCAGACAGTTTTGTTGTTACCTCGTGGTAAAGACTCAATCCAGCTGTCGAATTAGTACTGGATAGAGACAGAGAACTTCGTAAGTAGGATAAAGTCATGTCATATAGTAATAACAATCTATGGTGCGACGATTGTAATAATACTAGCGTTTCATACTATCTTGCCATGCGGCCAGTCTGTGAGGGAGCCGTGCGTTGTTCGAACGCACGGCCTGTTGTTATGGCGTTTCTTATTGACCACAAATATTGAGTAGTACATGTAGATGGCTAAACTTGAACTAGCCGTTGTTATTAAAGCAATCCATCTTGTAAGAATATAAGGTTGTCGTGTGTCTGTCGTACAAGGCTAGCGGGTAAGGTGCAGAGCCATGGCAATTCAAACTCGTCTGAACTGTTATTATCAGAAAAAAGCCTGAAAACAGAAGGGGGCATTTAAGGGGCAAATTGTGCGTTTGTAATAAAAGCTGTTAGACTACGGCGACGAGGAGATCAAGTAGATTGGTTGATCATATTCGCTGATCTGACGAGCTTGTGGTGAACTGCGCGAAAGAAAGAGGCAACCACGTCTGCTGTCAAGAAGAGGACTCGTTCGCATGGTCAAAAAATAATGCATCTCACACACGAATACATTAAATGTATTTTGGTAATACTAACTGGAACACTACAATAGCGGGGTATATGAAAATGCTAGCTAGTATTCATACATTATCCATTGTATGAAATCTTAACATTCAGCTCCAAAGACATAGAAATCAGTTAATGGTGCCAAGACAGTTTTTTCTAACAAACAAATGTGTTTCTTTAAAGGCTTTACCTTTGTTATTCTGACCCTTGATATATCTATAGTCCGTTAACTAAAACTCTAGTGGTAATCTTTTTGGTTTGATCTTGTTGCAGGAGTTGTATACGTCCAATCTGCTCTATATGCTTATTGAAAACCTTCAGAAGATAGACTTTGAGGGTAAAAAGGACGTGGCCTTGATCTTCAACAATATCCTACGACGGCAGATAGGTCAACGGTATCCAACAGTCGAATATATTTTAATGAAACCGCCAATTGTCTTCACGCTAATCGCAGGCTACGAAAAGCAGGATATCGCACTAAATTGCGGTGGAATGCTTCGCGAATGTGCGCGGCATGAAAGCCTCGCCAAACTTGTACTCTGCTCAGAGGACTTCTACAAATTTTTCGGTTTTATCGAGTCGTCTTCATTTGATATTGCATCTGATGCCTTCTCAACATTCAAGGAACTACTTACGCGCCATAAGGTATGGGTCCTAGTCAGAATATAGGATATATATATATAAATTATTATTTTTATCTTATATCGTTTCCTTGGGGACAGAGATAGCATCACGGTGGTATCGGTGCGAATTAATCGTCATCGTCGATGGAAAATGTAGACAAAACGTCGTGTGTACATATTACATGTTATTATCATCATATATATGATATTTCGTTTAACCGATTTACATATGTCATTAAGGATCGCCAATTACAAGCTTAGAAACGACTATAATGCCCCTCATAGTAAACTTGTAGCAAAGATGAGGCATTCGTATCATTCCTGAGCTTAAGGCTTATTTTGCTTGGATTTTTTTTCGTTCTCGATTCGTATCGTTAAGGTTTTATCGGCGGAATTTCTTGAAACCAACTACGATAAGGTGTTTAACCATTACCAAGCGCTTCTCAACAGCGACAATTACGTCACGAAACGGCAGTCTCTCAAGCTGCTTGGGGAACTTCTCCTCGATCGACACAACTTCAACATCATGACAAAGTAATCAATTTGATTGAACTATCAAGACTAATTGTAAAGACCATTTTAAATAGAAGTTTATTCTCGATTTTTTTTTTCATATTTAACCTTCCACTGCCAAACTTTATAATGATGTCAACCAATGGCATTTAGCTATAACCTAAATTATTCAGTTAATTCTGATCAATAACGTAGCATTTTTCTAACGTATTATCTGTTTTATTACAAAGGTACATCTCGTCTGCAGATAACCTTAAGCTTATGATGATAATGCTAAAGGAGCGGTCGCGAAATATCCAGTTTGAGGCGTTTCATGTGTTCAAGGTCTTTGTTGCCAATCCCAATAAACCGAAGCCAATTCTCGACATTCTACTGCGAAATCGAGATAAACTTGTCGACTTCCTAACGAGGTTCGTAGCGTACATACATGACAACTTCATTTCCTGCTTCTTCAGTCTCTTTGATCCTAGAAAAGGCCTTGGCAGTGACAATCGCGTACGAAATCTACAATAGAAACATGCACAAAGCGAAATTCTGTTGTGTGTTTTTTTGTATGGTAGGGAACTAATAATTTGTTTCTATTCGCAGCCGCAGTAGAAGGTGTACAGTTATGGCCACGTTGCTTATGTCCGAAAGAAAAATTGATCAGCTTACTCTGGCCGATCAAAATTCATTACTGTGCCTCTTACTGCTGATGCTGTTGGTTGATCTATATCTATTGCATTTGACCGATCAAGCAGAATAGGTAATATCGCTGCATGCTGGACATTCTTCTCTCAATGGAGTGGCTTGTGGATCTGACGAGTGAAACTAATCGTGCGCTTTCCATATGGAAAATTCGACGAAATTAGTCAGCGCCGGAGATTGTTCATCTAACTTATAGTAGGCTCATTGACATGTCGGAAAACGACAGAGCTTTCGGAAGACGTGCCGCAACTTCCTTCCATCGTTCCTAATTTCACTATCCTTCTCAGGATTAACGCGGCACAAGCCGTTGCCCTCCTTTGATGAATTGCCGTTCCCAATTCGGTGGCAAACTCTGAACTTTGTTGTTAGTTTCGGTGGCGTGATTTGTCGTCACTGTTGAGCCTTCTACTTATGCATTGCACACCTCTCTTTCTGCCCATTCATTTTGGTGGTAATGCATTTGTGCATATCTTACAGATTCCACACAGATCGGGCCGACGACGAGCAGTTCAACGATGAAAAAGCCTACCTGATCCGACAAATCCGCGAGCTGAAACCGCTAACAGATTCACCACAAACAACGCCTCAGCATACGACCAGCATTACAACATTGCCAGCAAATCAAGGTCCCAGCACCAGTTCGACGGCCGGGACGGCGGGAAGTAGCCACTAAACGTAAATGTTGCAAACATCTGCTTCTCTGTTATTTGGCAGACCGTCTATCTGATCGGCCGCACGCCTGCATCAGGCAATTGTTAGATTGAATGATGACATAGCCAATAGATAGACAGCCACGTAGCAATGCAAATAGCATAATTACGTGGTACATACAGGAAGACATAGACAATGCGATAACAAGCGAATAAGCGATAAAGGCAGAAATAACCCAACCGATAAGCTGATACGTAGCTTGATCCAGTCGTCAGCTTAATCGAAAACACCAACTATGGCATCTATTATAGATGGATACTGCTACAATTACCGGATAAGAATATAACAACTCCTTACCAATTGCATGGCCGACCTGAAAGCGTGTCTATTTCAGCCTCTTTTTGCCTGCTCACGCTTGGCTCTAAGTTGATGGAGATTAGTACAGAAGTGTATTACTGCAACTGTTATTGCTATCTCCAGCGAAGTTCCAGGCGGTAATGATGGCCTCAATAGCTTGGGTCTATACAGCGTTGATCGTGTCTGGGGAATTGATAATTAATTGTAAAACGATACGTTTTCAACTTAATGGCGATGTAAGGACTGTGGGAAATGGGCGTAGGCCAGTAACAACAGATTAGCATATATATATAAACACTAGTAATAAGTCTGCTAATCTTACCACAATTATAAAATATCATTGTTAGTTATTATCATTATTATTAACGAGACGGACTTTATGATCGGGTAGGTCACTCGTTATATGTCGGAACAGGTGGTTAGCAAACATGTAGGCCATCATCAGAGTGGGTGTTGCGTGCCAGCAGAATGCAACTATCATAACTGTGTTTCCAGCTTGTTTTATCGTAATGAAACCAGTAAAACGAAAAAACTCATTAGCTGAATTGAGACTTGCTTATCAATAAACTAGCAAATTCAGTAATATTTTGTTGTTTCAGTAGTCTATCCGCAGTAACGCGATGTGTATGATGTCAATATGATTGGCCTTTTTTCGGTTCGAAGAAACGACAGGACTAATTCTGTGACAGAATAGCCCGCCTCCTCTACCTTTATATAACGCGTTGTAATAGAACCGAACGAAGTAGAACATTGCAGTCCAGATAGCAGTATTCGGTCGACATCGTATAAGGAGCCTATTGGTTACAATGGTAAACCACTTTTATAATAGCGAGACCGACAGCGTTGGCATTACTCTGCCAAAGGTTGGATGAAGTATTGTATGTAACGTTGCATTGCAATGCAATTTCCGACAGACATAAGAACTTGTTAAACCATATAGTCGATACGGGATGTATTTGCGGTAAGCTTTTTATCTATTCGAAAGATGCGGAACACTCGTCATAGGGGTGATTGCTGTGCAATAATTCGAGTTGTCAGCGAATATAAAAATTATCTGACCTTCTCTTTTTTTATTCCTTATTTCTATTCGAGAACGGCACCCAGGAAAAATCGTAGATCTCAAAGACACTTTGTACCTTGCTATACATTTCCCGTCAACCTATTTACAGGTCTACATTTATTTACTACGCAACAAAATGTAAACCATTTTTCTAAAGCCGGGGGTGTACGGTTGGTAAATTTCAACGTGAATTAAATACAGATACATTTTTTCGAATAACGTTAGTCACTGTTATTCGCTGCGATTACATGCTTTATATATTCAGCTCACTGGTCGATTGGAGCCCTAGCTGAACACGTATTTTGTAATGTATCGAGAAACGTAAAAGGAACTCCAGATCAAAAAAAGTCTTGTCAACATGCGGTTTACCACGTTTGTTTTCCCTTGCTAAAATATTTATTCATACATAGCAAATTAAATGAATAGTTTTATATAGATACAAAATTGAGAATAGGCCGACAAACTATGGAAGCAGCTCTAGCAAAAGCTTGGCAGAGGTAACTGTCTGAGATGAAGCGAGATCGGTAGTTATAACAATTGTGCATGGATATATGGATAATTCTATTATTAAGATAAGCCATCAGTAGTAATTGCAGACTCCATAACGAAGGCCCAAAAAGGGTCTTTCCAGGAATCAAGTACTTCAACTGTTTAGGTTCTAACCCCTGTAGGTAAAGGTTAATAGGTAAAATAATAAGTTTGACGACATGCTTCCATCTTCAAAGTTCTCCCCTTATTCCCCCCCCCCCCACCTCTTAAACTTAGCACCATACGAGATGTTGGCTTTAAGTAAAAAGTTTTTCCAATGAATCTTAGTGTTATGATAAACAACTAGTAATAACAATAACAGTTCGCAGAACAAACAAAAATACAAAAGGCAAGAAGAGACATTGGGGAAATAAGGCGAATTTGTATTATTTCAGTTCCTATTTGTCTCACGCAAACACTTTTACCTTCTGCAAAGCAATGAAACTAAACGATGGGACAGATATTACGATTTATCTTTCTGAAAGTGTTAATTGTACTGCGACAAGTAGGGTTCAGCGAGAGCTCTGGAAAAAGAGAAGTAAGTTCTTTCGGCAAAGCCTGATAGGTCGAAAAAAAAGTGCGCTTGGATTAGTCTCCTGATAGGCCAATACCTGTACGACATGTTTTGGAGGTCAGAAAAAAAATTCCGCTGTACGGAGTAGTATGCAAAACGATGGATTAATAACAAAGAGACGTGGATGGGAATATGATGACACGTTCACTGTTGCAACACGACGCCTGATTGAAAGTTTATTTTTCATAATAGCATCAAACAGAAAACAAAACAAACTATTAATGAGGTACTATTTAGTCTACGTACGCAAGTATTCAAGTACTATAAGATAGATGCGCTGACCATGATAATTACTTGACTGTGTTTGGCCTACGTATTTATTTGCAAATCAGCGGAGAAACTCTTGAAAAAATATTCATGTAGATTCCGTTTGGTGTTCCATTTATACACGAAGCGTATACCGTATCTGGCCCCTGACGGTGACGAAAACAACGCCCCACTAATATAAGTAACCCGTTTAAAATCATTCAAAACAGCAATGAACAACAGCTCTTTCTACGAGTCAAAGAATTTCTGCTCCTGAAAAGTCGATTAAAAATTACACCTATATATATATATATATATATATGACTATCTTTGTGTCATCCATGCAATAACTCAGCTTTACATTGAGAGTAACAAGCTGCGTTTCCCAGCATGGGAAGAACGGAACGGTTTGTGCAATGAGTACCCTTAAAATGCAAATTCATGGTCTGTGGCCAAAGCGGATAGTCGTACTTTTCCTATCACTGTATACCCATCCCGGGGGACTCTTCGTGAGCGAATAAAATTGATTGTATGGTCAGCGTTTGTAGATCACCGTCGTTACAACAGCTGCTAGGTATATAGACATTTAGATAGTATCTTATATAAAGGTATATATATATATACAATAATAGAATCCCCTGCTAGCACCAATAATAATCATAATTAACAACAGTAATAATAATAATCACCTTAGTGTGTAACAGTGAATTAGATGTCATAGCGTTTATAATTCAGATGAACTGCCGGCATGTTAATGATGCCCCTGACTTCGTACTGAAGGACGGAATAGTGTCTGTACCGGATCTATGGGGACATATACAATTATGTACAAAGTTGCAGAGACACTATATACATAGATACATACAGTAACAGAGGAACAGGGACAAAAAAAATGCTGGATTTAAGTCAACAAGTGATAAAAACTATAATGGGGGCTATGGTGACGATTGAAGAACTAGTATGGAAAAAGGAGATTTGGGAAAATACCACACAGAGAAATAAGTGGCGAAAAGAAGAGAATCATTATCGGAAAATCTACGAAAATGCACGCACCTGAGTGTGCATAAACCAAAATGCCTAAAAAAAACCATGTATGACAAAACGGATAACGATGGTCAATGAAGTAAGTGATGACTAGGTTGATACGCGAATAATAATACTATTCATTATTATTAATATACACACATTGTAAATAGACAGGGAACGAGGAAAATACATGCTACTAGAAACATGGAAAGGAAGCAGCTCCCAATTCCGAAGTGGAAAACCATTAAAAATGCCGATTAAAAGCGACTATTTATTAAAGTTAACGAAGCTGGTGTTATCATTTTAGCTAGCAATTACGAAACATTTAGTACATTGTCGAGGCATGGGTATTTAGAGAGTAGGTGGTTATAGTTCGATGTGAGTATATTTAAGTCAGTAGCACCTGTCGCTTCGGATCCGAAGATCCATCGTACCACCTTGTGGATCCAGCTATACGAGACATATCATCATTTTTCCACGATTTCCCAAACATTAGCCTTTAGAAAACTACAGAATTGGCTGGAAGTATTGGAAAGAGGTAATCTTGATCTTTGACGTGTCGTTATAGCTCTGCCAGCCGTTTTTTGATAGCGAGCTTTTATGTCTCCGAATGAGAAGGTGAAAGAAATGCTTCCTATAGAAATTTTGATGAGGAGTCTTACAGTTCGTTAAATAGTAATCGTTCCTTTGGCCATTTAAGTTCTAAGGAACCTATGAGCAATACCTACTGGTACGCCATTACGTTAAGATAGTAGAAAAAGCTTGCCCCGTATAAGTGTTACGAGAGACAAATGAAGGTGAATCTTGAGGTTCCCTTGCTCTCGTACAGCAGAGTATGTAAGCTATGAAATAATTGCACGCTAATTCTGTTTAACGATCACATTAGTATACTTTTAATTAAAAACTGCTAGCCACAACTACCTGGCAGGAGTACCAAAGCAAAGTACAACGAAGCGAAGAACACTTCAAAACAACCCGAAACAAGCTCGTAAAATGTATAGCCGATAGGCAGTAACTATAGACAGGGGAATTTGTCGCAGTAAACTATTATCATTTTATTGCGATTATTATTATTATTATTATTATGAATCCTGTCGAGTATACGGTACTTTTTCACATGGACAGAGATATCAGTTTTTTCAATTACACAGTACTGAAATATATGCACATCTATATTACGAGACACAGTTTCAAGTCTTTAGTGTAGTGTGTTGGATAAAATTCTGAGAATCATGTACTAACAAGCGACTCCTATAGTTCTACGTACGTCGCCTGAGAAGTAACGCCGCACATGTTGTCCTCCTGCGAGATCAGGACATAGCCATCGTTACCCCAATGGGTAGACCAGGAGTTCTTGATTAGCCAGTAAGGCTCGCCGTGGAGGGTGCCATAACCAACGGCCAAAACGGCGTGATCTAGTTCCGTCGAGCCTAAATAGAATGCACGTACAGTTTAATAAAGAATAATATTTATTATTATTATGATTGTGCAAAATACTACGGTATAATATGGTTGTGGTTTTACTTACTGCAGTCAGGATCCTTGTACACTCCGTGCGAATAGAAAGAGAAGGAAGGCCTCGAAGCGTCTATAGATACTGAGATGGGACCAACAAAAGCAAGTGCTTTGCGTAGCTCATTTTCGTTGGTCACATTCGTGTAGCCCTTTAAGGTCGCGATGGGTTTGGTTTTAAACTCGATGTCCTTGCATTTACCATCCTGGCCGCAATGTAAATAGATAATACAAGCGTTTTACGATCTTGTTTGTAAATAAAGTTAGATATGGACTGTAAACGCAGCTGAATGATGGTCGCAAATAATCCTCAAAAATTATACTTGCAAGGGCAAAATGTAATAGTTCGCCCAGATAATACACAATAAATAAGTATTATCAGTGTGAACATAAATTGAAATGCATGAAACGTACGAAGTTTCATGTACGAAAAACAGATAAAAAAACATAATACTGGCCTAATATTGAAAAACTTTAAAAAAGAAAACGAACGTTCCTATTCTTGAATACGTACAATGCCACGGTAAGGCCCGTACTGCTCGTCTGATGAAAGACCGTATTTCTTGATGTAGTCATAGGAGATAAAGTCGAGACCTCCATCGCACGCATCATTTCCAGACGACCATGAACAGTCAATGAGTTGCTGCTCAGAGAAGCGAATCAACTCTCCGTACTTGAGGAAATAGATGCCCTCTATGTGGCCCACGGTGGCAAAGCTCCAGCATGAACCGCATATGGCCTGATCTTTGACGGGCGAAACAGCTCCCTCTAGGCGCCAATCGACATAATCAGGAAGGGGACGCTGCGCGAAAAGCTTCATGGGGAAAACCTTGCCGTAAGATTTGGCGTTGGTTTGTTGCAAACGACCTCGAATCAGTTTTAACTCTTCCCTGCTCCAGTCGGCGCGATTATTAAGCTTTAGTGCGTAACTGAGATTACGACGGTTCATAGAATCAACAAAGCGTTGGTTATGACGGAAGTTGTCTTTGCGAATAGTCTCTTCGGTTTGGTGAGCATACTCTTTGCCGTGAGTGCTCTTGAAGTGACTGAAGTGCTCGTCGACGTGGGCATCGTGGCCATTGATGAACTGCCTCATAGGATTAAAAAGATGAGCCGAAGAGAGACCCGGTGGTGAGGGAAAATCGATGCAATCTTTTTCTAAATAAATATGCAGCAATTGGTTAGTAAACCTAACGCAAGTTAAAATGTAAGGTGAAGTATTTATTGTTTAAAGTCGACCGGGGGGATATATGAGTACAAAATATTAATAATAACTGCCAAAAACAAATTGGAGTCTTTAGGTTTGTTTGAAGCTTCTAACTGGTACATAATATATGCTATTCATTGGCAAAAAGCATGACTTTCGAGGTACTTACTAATAACTTCGTTAACTTTAAACATATCCCGGTCGACAGGTCCGGCCCTATAGTCAGAGTAGACAATTTCGTACTTGTCAAAATGCGAGCCGAGCAATGAATCGTATCCAAGCATTTCATACCGGATAGGAGTAGTACCGTTCTCATCTCTGAAAAGGCCGTTCAAAAACAGGTAGAACTGTACATAAACGCACGAAGACACCAAGACCCCACCAATATCTGTTGCTTTGTTATTCAGCTATAACAGCTATAGCACTCAGCATTAAGCGCTGTTTACTGTGGTAAGCCGTAGTTTCAAGGATACTCACTGTGCGGCCCAGAACGTATACTTAGAGGTCCGGCCAAATCTTTGAACTTTATTCTCGTAGCGATAGCATTTCGAGGAACGAAGGAAAGGTTTTACAAGCGTCGTTGAGCCGGTCTCGCAAGGTTCGGTCCGGATGAATTTGAATTGACTTAGGTCTGGTAAAACGGTCTGCGCATCCTCTGCGCCAGCCAAATAGCAGTTTTCTTCGGGCACGTGAGTCTTTTCATTCGGAGACCACACTACCTTGTACGAACCTTTGGCAGAGAAGCACCAAAATAATTCAGTCATTTTGTGGTAAAGCTTTTTTCAGTTCATGTTTTAAGCCTACTATCTAAGAACTAACGAAGACGTTATGCACCACCCGATACTTTAGGTATGAGCAAAACCAAACAATATCCATAAGATAACCTTTGACGAGTTTGTATGCGTGCAACTATATTATTATTGTCGAATTAATTAGTTGTTATCGGGATGAGAGTACTCAAATTAGAATATACAGCTGTGCTATTAATAGATAGATTAATCTCTAGATATTTCGTCATTTTTTTTTTGCAGGGAGAAGATATAAGGGAGCAAAGTGGAAACAAGGCAAACAAAACCACAAAAAACAATGTAAAAATTTTGTAAAATTCCCAAACAACATAGATAGTGATTGCCAATTAAGCATGTCTTCAATTTTTCTAAAGAGTTGAAAAATAAAGCTATCTTTCTCTACAATTTCTCAGCTAAAAGATTCATGCGGACAGTACAAAGACTCTAAGAATAAAAATCCTAAACTGACCTTGCTTGCTCATGAATGTCTTCATCTCTCCATTGTAAAAATCAATTCGGGACTTCCCGACGTTGCCATCGTAGTAAGCAACAAAAGGCTCCTTCAACTCACAATACGGCAAAAGGATGTAGCCAGCAGCCGTGTACTGCGGCGGAAACACGGGTCTATCGCCAAGCGGGACTGCGCCTAGAAGATGAAATGTTGGATATATTCTATTACACTTGTGGCCAATACACTAGGTTATCTGTTTGGCCAGTTGAAAAACAGATCGTTATTAAAGCATTAGTAGATGAAACGTTTTTAATGACGGAAATTGCGATAAATACCGCCATGCCTTTTATCCTCAGTTGGTCCCTAATCTGTTGCTTGCTGGTATCTAACTACATTAGCTGTCGAATGGCTAGAATAACGCCTTTTTCTCGTAAGGAAATAAAGGCATGATCAGATCCATGACCTGTCTGAGTGAGTTCAATAAAGCACCGACGATTAGTGCTACAATTGTAGCATCTAGGTATGTTCGCTAGATCTAAAGAATGGTGTCTGTATAGAGCTCATAACCAGATCTCCTAAGAAAATTCAGTTTGCTAGGACGAGCAGTTTGATGGTTTTCGTATGTTGTAGTAGAAAATCACCTACCTATATCTCTATAATCACCAAAATTGCTTGCTTATCATACAAATCCGCTAAGTATATCACGTAGTAAATGAGGACTTATTTGTTTCGAGATAAACCTGGATTTGCTAGGAAAATACGCCCCTTCGCAGTTTCTAATGCGTCTCACTATTAGGCATCCAATAGCGTATTATAAAATAACACATCCATTTGAGCTCCACAGATACTCAGTATCATATATATATATATATATATATATATATATATATATATATATGTATAATATATAAGATATAGTTCGGCAAAGTCAACTTGGTAGTCTAAAAATTTTAATTTGGCTATAAAACTCCGGTGTTAAAATGGGTAAATTTATCTCTAACGTTTTAGCGACACAGTCTGAGTAAAGATTTTCTGCACCAGTGAATAAAAAAAGTTGTAAACCAGAAAACGAGGAGATACACGTTTTTAAGTGCACAGGTACAAGTCAGGTGTTGATGGTAAAATCTAATGTTAACATATGTCATCAAAACTTTAGATACGTTATGAGCCAAACTTGGTGACCATGATAAAAGACCATAATAATTCTCGTTCAAAACACTCGTATATAACAATGGCTACAGCTTAAATGCCAGACGGAGATCGCCATAATCAAGGGTATTTACTGGACATACGTACACAGTCGTATGTCTTCGTGCACGTAGGCAGCTGCGATGCTTTGGGTCCTAATAATAGTAATATACTAATAGAACCGCACGACTGATATGGTAAAATATATTATAGGCATTACTATATTTATATCTATTACTATTGTATGTGTACACACGATATTGTTTGCTCAAAGCTTTCTTGGTTTTGTTCACGGTTTATGCCGACTTACGGTCAATTCGAATTGATTCCGTCACAACACGAAAAGATATATAGTACACCATCAAAAAGAAAGGCTTTCTCTAGCTATTTTAGCCCGTTATAAAACGACTACGGAATGCTGGCTTTGCACACTTATACATTATGTGATTTCGAAATTAAGCTGAGCACTGTTTTGCGTTTCGAATGGTTCGCATATCATCGGAAACAGATCAAGGACTATGGCCAGTCAATTATTATTCGTTGCTACGATTTCCATCTTTGTTCAAACGCTCGTACCTAAGTTGCCAACGCAAGGCAAAGTGATCAAGTAAAAGGTAAGGTGAATTCACGGAGAGGTACCAGCCGTCCCTGCACGCCGACGGTGCACTTAATCATAAACGTCAGATGTACAGCCCCTGTTAGCTAGTGTAGCTCACAGCAGCTACTTTAAAAAAGAGGTAAAAAAATTTTTTGGATGAGTCTGCGTGTGCCACTCTTTCGACCAATACGCACAATGGTTTGCTATTTAGAGATGTCGTTCTGTGTACGTTAGTGAATGTCTATCAAATGGCAAAACTAAAACGCCTCAGACTTAAAAACAACAGATTCAACGTCACAGGTCAGGCTTACATAGTGCGTGCAGTATGTGTTTACATGCTTACTCTGTAACTCATAGCAAACTGTGAATCGACTTGTTTACTATTATTATTATTCTCTTGACTGCTTAAACGCATTTTCAGCGAGTCTTTCACCAAGCAGAGCACGGCATCTCATAATTACAAGATACAAATGCTGACACAGCTTTCAGGGATTCCAGCGTGTCTTGAGTGACTCAAAAATGGGGTGCTGTGGTTTTAGTTCTAACTCGGTACTGTTAAAGATAGCTGCCGATTTACCTGTACTCGATAGAAACGACCTGTGTATACGTCTCGTACGTGCAATTATACATAGATATATATATTATACACTGATTTTGAAAACACGAATCGGTACAAACAATTCGTTAATCAGTTAATAAAGGCATAAATAAGACGCTGAGTGGGAACTACGTTGCGTATTTTACCAATAATCGATACGCTTATTCTGAAGTGAAGCTGCTTTGTGTTTTATATGACATCGCTGAAATTGCATGTGAGACAAAGGTAGGCTTATCAAGAGATACTATTATATACGCATAAAGAAGTCAACTTACCGACGATGGAAAGCCCCGTAACGGCAAGAAATGATATCCACTTACAAGCCATGGTTGTCAATTTATTCGTGGCTGGTTCTGAACCACTCTCGATCAAGCACTGACAACGATTTACAAGACGTTCTTATAACGATGTTTGTAGACGGCAGACTCTATAGGGGAGAGCGGACACTGTGGGTGCAAGGGGACAATCGTATCCGCTGATGAATGCTACTACTCTTGCAAAAGCCGAGATCACCAGTGCAGACGGCGAGCCTCATGGTTGCATATGGATCGTTTCCCTTTCTCTCCATCAAAACGTCAAGTGTAACGTACCATTAGGCTTTAAGTATTAAAAGTGGACCAAAAAACACTGGCAATGTCGGGCCCGTTGATACGTGTTAGTAGAATTATCGGCTATTATCGCTGAGATTCATCTATTTAATGTAAGGTAAAACGCTATGGGTAAAGTATATTGTTGCCGGAAAATGGAGAAAAGACAGCTCTGTCCTGAGGAAAATAGTACCTGAACTGGAGGATAGGGACAATCCGTACGAGAACGCAATTAATACACAACATTTTCTATCCATTCGGGACTTAGTGGCTGGAAAACGTCTATATTTAGCACTTTGATGATCTTTGTAAGGCAACAAAAGGCGGATAATGAAGTGAGATGGTCTACGAAATGACATGTTTGGAAGGGTGCTAGTAAGCAAAAGGCCATCATATGAACACCATATCTTTTAACCGGGGTTGCACTTCCTCGTCGCAGTATTCAAAGGATAACTAAAATGTACATGAAATGAAGTTCTAATGACAGCATTTACTTAACACTGACGATTCAGTTCGGGCTGCATTAGTGACATATAATAGAAACCCAGATGATGGACCCAGAAGAAATTGATCTATTAGGACTCTTGGATATTGCGTTACCAAAGCAGAATTACTCAGAGATTGGTGTTGTTGTTGTTGCTGGATTGATAGCTTAAATTTGCTTTCTTATTCTTGAGCGAATTTACATGGTGATCGTTACCTATTCTATCACGCACGCAGCCGCCATTTATTTGTACCTGTACTGGTATCTTTGTGCACACGTCATTCAAACTGATGCATGACTTCCTGCACTACTTTTGTATCCATGTTCTCTTGAGACTAAAGAATAAAAAAAAAAAAAGAGCTAACCTTAGGGTAACAATGACTGTGGGAACTTTTGTCTTTAGACGGAAACACCATTCAAGTATCATTTGCTCGCTGGTTAAACGCAAACTTACGATCGATGTTGCGATGCTTTTGCGTTATTCACCGTGTTTCCAAAGACTCCAACCTTCGTGTTTTTTAGCTTTTCTTACGTTTGTTGAGCGCATTGAGTTTGAAAAGTAAAATATAAGCCTTTTCTAAGATGGGCAG
Organism: Varroa destructor; assembly: GCF_002443255.2. NCBI lineage: Eukaryota > Metazoa > Arthropoda > Arachnida > Mesostigmata > Varroidae > Varroa > Varroa destructor. The sequence continues at coordinate 17,644,119 of NW_019211458.1, forward strand.
ATTGAAAAAGCATACGCAAAAAATAACAGAGAGTGAACGAAATACATTTATTCAAAATAAATAAATACGTTTATCATTTGTATATGTAACTTAATTAACGCATCCTCTTGCATAGCTTCGTGTACAATGGATAGACTTCGTATATCGTAGTTTTATAAATTTTTTTCTAAGACAAAATGCCTACGCGGACTGAGTCCGGCCTTTTTGGACAGCTCGTGGCTCGTCATCTACCGTTATATATAAACAAAATTGATCCTGGAATTAAACAATACTTTATCGAGCTATATTTCAAGTGACAAATAACTATTTAGAGTTCTACGCAATGTACGATTTAATATTGTCACTTGCCAAATGTTATTTTAATTTAATAGATGATGACGTTTTTATGTTTGGTCGATTGATTTGGTCGTGGCAAAAGCTGGACAAAAAGTTAACACCATCGTTCTTTTTTTTCCTTTCGTAAGGCCTACAACACAAACGCTCCAGAAGGCTCACAAATGCTACATACATAAGGCTTCCTTCTCAAACGGAAAAAAGAACATATAGCCTGCGGTAGAGTGTATAGTAGCAGTAACGTAATTCATGTCGGCGACGTATACATATTCGGACATCAGAGGAGCAGGTTACGCAAGTAATGCTAATTATTCACTAGGTGCATGGTGTATGAACTGCTCAATAGCAGCGCCCTGAATGTGTCCGGCTTCTAGTGCAGTTGGCCGATAGGAACGCAGCACGGTTTAATCCTGTTAGGAATATCGTATGGACAACTAAGAGTCAGCCAGCGCCTTTTCTCTGTGCAGTCCCACTCTACCTCTGTATGGCATTGCATTAGCCGTATGTAAATCTACTGGAACCTGCCGTCACTCTAAACTTTGAAAGGTCAGGACAGATTGCTGTACTTATTGAGAAATAAAAGGTTTGTTCGACGACCAAGATGAGACGCCAATGGGTTCCTGCAGGTCACCCTGCAGGAGACACGGTTACTGGCAAGATAAGCCTGCTGGAATGACGAGTAAACTCGAGAAAATTGAAGCTCGTAATGAAAAGCTACAAAACGGGTAAATATGCGTGTAGCATTGAACTGCAGTTCGAAATAAAGTTCTTGATAGTGTATCAAATAGTAGTTTATATAATACCGAGTACAAAAGGGACAATAGTGCAGGTAGAGGGAACTCGAATGACGATGTGCCCATTTTAAGGCCAGTGGTCCGGCGAGTACTACGCAAAAGCTCGGCATACAAAGTAAATTTTATTCTGTTGCTGTGCTTTGGTTCTCTGGTTTAAAAAAAAAAATCGAAACACATCAATTTTCACACGCAAGTAAGTTCTGACTTTTTTAGGAAACCTTCGAAAGCAAGTGGCTGAGTTTCGTGGTCGCATTGAAAGGAACTCAGCGGCACTCAGCAACGTTTTCCAATCGAAGCAGCAGCAGCAGGAACAGCTTTATCGCAGAGACAAGATCCTCTTGATGGAACACCAAGCGGAACTATCTGGTGAGTCGGCTATTAGCCAATCAAAGATTACTATTTTTGATATTGTTCTTTGTACCACGTAACTATTCCTTGCTGTTACAATAAAATATTTCGAATAATTATAGCTCTTTAAAAATTAAACCTATTGAAACTATCAAGCGTAGCTAAGCAAACGCCCTAGCTGACTTCGTTTCCTCTAGTTAGAGAAAACGTTGCAGTGAATAAAGCTCAAGACGGCTCAAAGGAATTTCGTAGCACAAAATACGTATGTATGTCTACTTCTAGAACATATCCATGAGCGTCTCTGTTCAACTCGTAATAGGCTATAACAGAACTAGATTGAATGTAAATTGAGGTGTTAAATTTACTTGCACGTTATAATAGGAACATAATTGTAAACGATAGCTGAACACGAATCCCCTATACGCTGTCTCGGCCATGCGTCAGACTTAGAATACATGATGTATGCGTAGCTAGTGGTTGTAGAATACGATGCTACTACATCCTTTCATTCCTGAATATATTTTTAAAACGTTCCGCCCAGTCGGCTTAGCGCTAATCAACCAAGAGGCCACATGAGCGCGTTATCAAAATAACAGAAATAGACCCATGTAGATGCCGTGCTTAGGTAGCAAACTTTGGCACTATTAGCCAGTTGCTGATGATAATAATGTGGACCGTTAGTGGCATCTCTAAGAGCTGTTACAGAAAATCGTACGATTTACAGAGGGCAATGGTTATGAACTCGTAAATCCTACAATGTATCGTGGTGCCAATTCCAAACGAGCTTACCAGAAACAATCTACTACCGCATCATATCAGGGAGAAGCAGATGAGATTCTGTTCGGACGTTCTGCCCGGAAAGCTCCCATTTAAAAAGCTGTCGTGTTTTCACTAAACTTATCTATTCTCGTTAACGACTTTGTCGATTTGTCAAATTCTCGGTGGAGTCATAACGTACGAACACAGTGTTTACACACGCCCCTGATAATCTGAATTCTGAGAACGCTAGCCAACCTCTATACAAGATATGGACAGACTCGGTCACCTTAGTAAAGATTAACAGCACCTTTGCTATGATGAAGCATAATTGCTGCGATTTTCAAACTAATACTGATTTAATGTTTTGTCAACTAATGTAAACTTAGTAATCCAGCACGATTTTGAGAAAAACAGACGTACATATACAAAATGATTTAGACTTCTAGTCTAGAAAACATTCGTGTTTTCTGTTTAGGATACGTGTGCATACATTTAATCAAGATCAAATACTTATGAAAAATATGCTTTTCAAAAGACAAAAAATTAGCTATAAATAATAGTCCTCTTTAAGAAAACAGGCGTGTTAAATTGCAGGAACAGTACCTTTGATATCTGCCATATTTAGCTTTTTTTTTTTTTAGTGTCAAAATACAACTCAACCAATTCAAAGTACGAAAAGAACTCAACAATAAACTTATAGCCTTATTTAACAATAAGTTGCTTTAAAAGCACCAATGCTGGAGGCAACCTTCGATTAATTCAAGGTTTATTATTTCGAAAAATGTGCGTAGAATCGTATGCCCTTTAAAGCCACTTTTGAAATTGGCAAATCACTTTTGCGTAATATGTAGTCCTTCTTTTTTTCTGCCGTCCCTATCTTGGCCTGCTTTTTGATTTTAACGAATAAGGAATTTTCAACTTTACAATAATATGCACCCTTCTCTCATTTCCGGAAGATGATAATTACCCATTAATGTCACCAACAACTTTTATTGTGAATGCATTTTATAGCTTTTTTTTTATGCTCAACTAAGAATTAATACTTATTATATCTAAATGGTTATCTGTGTTGGTCAAAAATTTCCCTTCTGATAGTTTGCTTTTCGGCTGCTAGTAGTCACTTGTCAACAATGAATTATGAGAAATCTGTTGGAAATGTTTTGACAATTGACCGAATCTGGCCGAAATGATCTTAGCATGGTTACTTGAACTGTGACTTTTGTACTGCGAAATTATTTATTAGAGAAAAAAAGTAATAGAACATGCTTTCACAGATTTTCTTCACAAAATTTGAAGAAATAAAAAAAGAAGACAGATTAATTAGATTAGTTAAAACACGAATGAATTTTTAATCGAATATTCAAGTAATTTAAAATTCAAAGTTCGCTAAACTTCCTTTCTTACTCTGTTTCTGATTTACCCCACAGCTGGTTTTAGATATACAGAATTCTATTAATTGTGGCTAAAATGCGTCATTTCACATTTGAATTGCAGCAGAGGCCAGAAAAGCCGAAGAAGAAGAAGAAGAAGAAGAAGAACCAAACAGTTTCTGCAATGGAATTCAGTATTTGAATTACAGGATCCCATGGTATGCTTCATCTGTCGTACAAAGCAAGGGAAGTAAACTGATTTAGGTTCACAGTTGAATAAGATAAAAGTCTACGGTTCGAAAAGCATAGGTTTGTAGAAAAAGTAAAAAATATAACTATAGAATGGAGTGACTTTGGACAATTTGTGAGGTATCTATATAAATCTAGCTCTGAGCTCCATATAACAATCAACAGCTTTGGCCATCTTCATTTTGGATAGTTGTCACCTCAATAGCTCTAACGATCTCACTCAGAGAATTAAAAAATAACATCTTAAACAGGTTGCTCAAGCTGTATATGATCGAGCCAACAAGTGCCTAGGTCGTAAGCTGACCTTCTCTGTTGAACTCTTGTGAAACAGATTTACATTTCGATTCCATCGACTCCAAATTGAGCCATGAATTACGAGTGCAAACTTGGCCCGCTTTTTGACCTCACACTATATTAGAGGAGTTTATATTCTTTCATATAAACACTCCTTTTGAGTGGTATGATGGAAGTCCGTTGTGATTCTACAGCTAAAACCAACCAAAATAGGTCTGGAGAAAAACGATCGAAAGGGATACTTGAGCAGTTTTAAAGATGTTAACTAGAAAAGTAAGCGGACACCACTATTTTCTTGTTGAGGATTTGTTTTAAATCAAAGAGAAGGTCCTGGATGCAATTTTCAGGCTATACCTACCTGTTTGTTCTTCAGAGTGTGGCCAAGTGTTCCTTTCCCATTCTTATCACTAGTTTCATTTCTTTTGATTCCCACCTCAGGACACATATATTCGTCATCTAGTCGAAGAATCCTCGAGCTACAACCGGCGAAGATTTCAAGTATTTTTAGAAACCGAGGCAACGCAAAGGCTACGAGAGGTGTCCGACTTGTAAGAGGTGCTCTATGAAAGAACTATACTCTTCGTACAAGATATCGAAAAGTCTGTTGAAAGGAGACGTCGGCTTGAACAAAAACTTACAGAGTAAAATCGTAAAAGAAGAAGACTGAGCAAGTCTGTAAATAAATGTGTAACTGAAATTTTCCCAAAACCATTGCACCTTGTAGACTCTTTGACTTATATAATAGAATGCTTCCAAACCACGGCTAGCCACTTGATTGTGACTGGTTAGTGCGCTAACCCACCGGTAACGATCAATTTAAGGGCTTGGAATCTAAGCGTTTCGTAGTTCTCTTGCTTAAACGTTATAGCATCGTTGTTAAATTTCACGCCATCGAAAATATATTTTTAATTATAAACGTAGATTTTCTAATAATTAAACGTGTAATTAAATATATTTTTTAAATTAGTCATTTCGATCCAGCACGGTTGGAGCATATAAGAAGTATCGGCAGATTAACGTTAAGCTACTTCTGTCAACGCAAATGACTGTGCTCAATTGAGAAGACGGCTTTAAATAAACGGAAAAAATATCTGTTATTTGAGAAAAACATATTCTTATTCATAGTATACTTCAAATGTGTACACATAATAATCAAGGTCGAAATTTCACGCTGTACGTCGTGCTTGGATGTAGACGCCTAATAATCGTAAGTTTTCCTCTTAAGATACCATACTTATTGAATTTAATATTTAATATAGGCTTGAAAATGAAGTAAATGAACTCGAAAAGGAACTGTACAGCAAGCTAGCGGGGTCTTCACTCGGGTCTAAACCTCGTGAAGAAAGGTACATACTACAGGTAAAGTTGGAAGAGCAAAATGCATCGGAAGTGTGCACGAACACGATCACGCCGGAGCAAGCTGACGCGGAACCCGAAATTTGCGAAAACTTAGAAAACAAGCGACGCGCTGTGTAGTGTTTTACAAAGGTGCAAAGATACGGTCCTTTCAACTTTTTTCCACAATTGAGTAATATTATTTATGAAAACGGGTTTCTAATGCATGGAAAAGTACACGTCATTGCGATAAGTGAACTGTCTTCGACAACTTCCAGGATAGCATCGGCACCAAAAGAGTGGTAAGGCAATCAATCAGCAATCAAGGGAAGCTGCACTTGTTTAAAAAGCCCGCGACAGTCAAAAACTCACTAATGCAGCTTACACGCCACGGATTCAGCACAAATAGTAGATAGTAACATAATTGTTTGGTTTGGATGAATATTGTACCAAACCTATGCATTGATTATCTATTTAATAACCTAATTATACAGCAGTGTCTCGACATCTTATGATTCAAAGCGCTGTTCTTACGGAGTTTAGCAAATACTTTGTATTGGACAACCTTTCATGTTTCGAGTTTTCGAGTGTTCAGGCATAACATCAAGCGGCTAGCTCCCAGCCATGCATGTAACCAAGCAACCGAAAAGGGTATCTGTAAACAATAAAAGCATCCGCAAATATTCTCGCGTATCAACTGATTGAGGACGCTGTTCACAACCATGTTGTGCACTAGCAACGCCGGCAGGGAAGTGGCACTAAAAAAAAGCATTTGAACATTTTATCCAAAATAGTATCCAGTAGTAAAAAGAAAGAGTCCTATCGTATATAGTGGCGTCCCAATTCGAAGTAACCCTTGAACTTCAATCACATGAAATGAATACTACCATTGCATTATACCTGCTATATTTTCTTCCCCTTATTTTTAATAAACGAAAGATGAGACACGCATCCTGAGTCTAGTACCCAATGCCATAAAGAGAGCGCCATGACCGTGCCCAATTTTGCCATAACCAAGCATATGTCCGTGGCTAGTTTTTAAACCAAACGAGGAAGCTCGTTCTACGGAATGACCATATCCACCGTATCCAGCAAAGCTATAATGCCCGAAGCTGGGTCCTGCATAGCCAGGATGGCCGGCGAAATTACCAGCCGTCAAACAAGCCAAACGATGATGGCGAGCTGCAGGGTTACGAACTGTATTAGCAGATGAGGGAAACTGACGACTCTTGATTTTTCTGCTGGCATTTGCTTTGCTCTTAACGTTTGCTCATTATTTAGTTATTTGTATAAACCGGAAATATTCATTTAAGATACTTTGTATCCGTAATGTGTTCAGATTAGTTCCTATTATCTTTTAGCTCGAATCCCAAACGTACACATATCAGTCTTAAAGGTCTCCCTCTGCTTGTAAGTTTGTTGAAGTTGACTACATTTCGCCAATTTACGCGATTTGCATGGCTAGACGTTTCATTGTTGTTGTACTTGCCCCGTAGCAGCCTTCAGCGGAGAGATATATGCACCTCACTAATTGCAAAAAGAGCACATGTTATTTTGTAGGGCCTGCTACAAAGTGGAACTTCAGCTCTACGTCAAAGTTGAGAAAATCATACCCGAATTTGATAATGATCTCCCCTCATATACTGCAGAGTTCAGTGTGGTAATAACATATTTTAGACACTTCATACTTAAGAGTATCAATGAAAGAAAGCATCAGTTAGGCACAATGATGACAATTACAGGCCAGAGACTTGAGCATTTATTGCACACAGAATTTTCTATGAATCTATCATAGAAACGAGAGGTCTTTTCATGATGTTTATTTCTATCTATTTAAAAACATTAATACAACAACGTATCAACAACTTTTAGTCAAGCTTATTTTTTACATTATTGAATTATCAACACTTAATGAAAGGGATAACCATCTTCTGTTGTACAACTCAAGTGTGCGTTAAATGTTGTGTTCTTGAGCGTCTCTAGAGTATGCTGATTCAAGTACATGCATTTTTTGCATAGCCACCTCATTGCACGTTATGTATTGCATCCTCGCGCGCATGGCAATGTCGCGGTGCATGTGCTATCAGTATTATTATGCTCACAACCGACGCCGTTTTTTCTATTTCTTCTTTTCTAGGTCGGCACAAATGGCTTCTAACTCCGTGCATAGACATACTTATATATCTACTTCATCAACCTGTAACAGCGCCCTGGTCGAGACCTAGGGTGCAGCTGGCACATGAAGCTCTGTTCTCGGTAATTGCTATGGCAGTAACAGAAACAGAATCTAAAGGTAAACCTAAATCTAGAGGTAAAAGGTAAATATTTTTATCTCTTTCTTTATCGTTCATGATATATATAAATATATTATTGCCACTAAATTCACATTAAATCTAGTTGAAATAATCAGATTTTTAGGACCCTACGTTTATCTACGGATGTTACAGACTACAAAAATAGCATATGTGTCAACCTGCACGCAGTTGTGCCAACCTGCACGCAGTTGTGCTGACGTAGGTATGTTCTATTTTCCTGTTATTATTGTTGTCAAATGCTTCCTATACTTAGTATCTGCTACGAAGAGCGGTGCTTAACTAATAACAAACAAATCTTTGACTTGTCCTATTGCAAACGTAGCCAAATCTACGAGTATATTTTCTTGTTTTTATGGTTTTTAAAACGTTTACTCCACAGTGAAAACGCTTCAAAAGTGCATTCAACTATAACTTGTGATGATGTTAGTTGTTATAGTTAGAGGTCCGCGTATCCTATTTGATTTTTAAACAATTTTATTTTAAATAAGAATACGATGATAATTTTTAGTAATATACATCATTTGCATCAGTTAGAGTTGTGCGGTCGAGGCTCAACCACTCGCTTCTTACATTCTTCAAACTGATTTTGTTTTATATGCAACAACAGTAGCATTCTTTCCGAACATCCACTCTTTAAAATGAGATTCATATCGGACCTCGGCGTCATTGCATCCATCGGTTGCCTGGTCTTCTCGCGATAAAGTAATGGTCTTATAATGAACGCGTAATCATTGCGGCCTGATGCTGAACGCGAAGGTGAAAGAGGCCACGCGAGTGCTAGAGCAGCATCTTTCGCCTGGAACAGTCATTACATGGTAGCGCCTGCTAAGAATTCGATGGGAACTTATTGGTTGGAATCGTGTACCACAATTCGTTCGTGTGTGTCGAATTGCGTTCACTTGCTAACGTAAAGCCGAAGTTATTAAGAAAACAGATCGACCAGCAAATATCCGTAGACTGTGGTGTTTTGAAATCTGCTCAAGTATTACATTTTTGTTAACTCTAATTTTATAAACGTTCGATTATGGCGGGTATCTGTGAAACTATCTCTCGTATCTTTTGCCCAATCGTAAGTACGTAACATATCATCTTCGAAACAAATAAGCCTTTAGAATCCTTGAAGAGATTAACGGAGCTAAGTATTTAACACCTCTCCACGAATGATCTATAGAGTTAAATACGTAGCTACTCATCCATGTACATTCGTTTTGGCCCTTATTGAATAAATGAAACCATTTATTACTACAATATTTTATTTCTATCAATATATTTCAAGCCTATTAAACGATTGACGAAGCGCTGTTCGTTGTACACTGTTTTAAAGCTTCGGCTTCCGCTTCCGCTTCAGGAAAAGTATGCTATCCCTAATAAAAGATGCTGGCTTTTTTCGTAAATGTATTAGGGCTTAAATATATATATATATATATAGTTCTGTAATCATACGGAGTTTTATAGCGAACAACGTCGCCATCTTTTAAAATAGATATGTTATGATAAATCCGAAGTAAACCCTAATATAGATACTGAATCTTTGATAAGAGTGCTAAACTTCTGAAGAAATAGCCTTTGCTTCACGCAGTTGCGACGATAAAAGTTTATTTATTTACGCAGCTTGACGGAGGCAGTGTACTGACCTTGGCCTTTCCTCCGACTGCCGGCACCCTACCTGACCTCACCTTCTAATCCTTAGAAGGCGGTTGTTGCACCATGTATTTTTTATCTACTAGAATATGTAAGCAAAAGAATGACCAGCGTAATCCTAATATCCTTCTCCTCTTGGAATCTGGTGAGTGTACAAAGGTTCTGTTACGAGCGTTAATCTTGACCAGTATGACGACCAATCACCAGGTTTCCTCAAGAAAAGGTCGACACGCGTTGCACGAGGGCAGCTTTTTTTCTACTAGTCTGGTGTTTAATATACTATGCAGTCGTCTGGCTGTCCAGTAAACGATCTCATTAGTATAACAATAACACACAATATTATAAGCCTTAGTCTGTGTAGCCTAAGTGAAACCAAACCCAGTTTGCTAAAATATCTATACACAATATATTTTCCAAGCCAACTCTATCTAGGACTGAGATCATACTGGTACGCTGGAATACCGGACAACTTTTTTAGTAAACAAATTTGATTTACAAAAACAACTTTCCAATAGCATCGTATAATGCGCTCTCGGAAATTCCCAATGTTAAACTGTATTGACGTGAATCTCTACAGATCATACAATAGCCCTTATTATCACAGCCGCATGCGGCAAGTATCATGTCTCCATTAAGTAGAAAGGGTGGGAGTAATTATAACAAAGCTATGCAGAAGAGTATTGCAGCAAAAAACGTATATATATATATATATATATATATATATATATATATATATATATATATATATAAAGGATGCGCGGATAATATAACATAGTTAATCAGTAAAATAGATTGATATTATATTCAATAGCTGATCATATGCTTTCGATCAGGAGCAATGTTTTTTATGTAATGCGCCCAAAATTACATCTCTAAAATTTTGTCATAGATTTTCGCAAAACGTATTTTCTCGTCATGGAAGTAATAAATGCTAAGCTACATTACCGATCGTATTTTCTGTTCAGTTCAGTTCAGTCTCGTCGATTCTTCAAGGGGTCGTACTCTACATAGTGGTCCTGCGCCAAATCTTTCACTGCGACGCGTCGCATCCTGTAATAGATGAAGTCACGTAAAATGCCACATACTACATCCATTGAGGTCATTCCTCTATGCACCTACTGAGCCATTATTTGCTTTCAAGACGAGCTGGCGGAGTAGTCTCAATGGCGGGGTCAAACAAAATATAGAACAAATGCCGACCGTCCTTCGAGTAAAGTCGAAAGTTTTTGCAATGTCCGCCTCGCCGTTGTTCCTATTTTTGACTTTGAGGTCCTGTCGTTGATCAGCAGCTGCTGTTCGACGGCGTCTTTCTGATGCTCAGATGCGCACTTTGAAGGTTCCGCTTGTGCGACCCAGTGAGTAAACCAGCTGCCGTTGTCCACAGAAAAACGTTGCACTCACGTTCAGTTGGCGGAATTAAGACAACCTTCACAATAGTTCTATCCTTGAAGCATCGAGCTGGACGGACCAAAAAAAATGGTGTAGTGATTGTCTTCAACCCATGGCCAAGTTGGAAGCTATATCACGTGTAACACTTGGGGTAATCTGATCAGCTTTCTGCTGTTCTATAGAAGAAATAACCTACAATTCACATTGCTTATGTAGAGTTTTAGCTGAATCTAAGAATACAACACACAGACTTTGGTCGAGTACATACTCAATAGAAACGAACTTAAGTGTTTTTGGGGTAGCGTAGCGTGTTTGACGTCTTGTTAGTGTCTTCTAAATTTGGACAGATACTTTAGCCTGTTTCACCTTGCATTTTCGTCGCCAGTAGAAAACGCTCATTTTTTAAATTCATGAAGGGCGTACATGCAAGTGCCGGGATCTCTTCGAGCGACCCAGTGATTAGATTGAGTCCATCGTCAAATCAACGTCGATAACAAAACTTATCAGTTAAGCTGTATGACCGCGAGTTCAATATTTATGGACAAAACTCAGCACCAAATCAACCACCATTTATTATATCCGTGAGAGTAGTGGAGAGTAGCGGCATAACGATATCATCGGTGCGCACTGCAACAGTACACGCAGGAAATTCTCAACAAAAGCCCGTTTTTTCAAACCGCGTTTCCGTTCTCAATTCACATAATAGTTTCTTTCCCCCATTGGTCAATACGACGAATTGAAAAAGGTTGTGACCATCCCGCTAAGTTTATTTCCATAGAGAAAAACAACAACAAGTCGATCTTAGAATGGTATAATTCGATGTGATTTATCAACATACATTTTTATACAGTGGATCATCTATGCATCACGTTCTCAGGAGAGCCTGGTTAGCTTAGGTCGTTTTCAGTTCACGCATCAGGAAACCAACGGCGACAATATAGATTTAGCCATAATGTCCAACACCGTAACTTAGGCCATGACCATATCCGTCAATCTTTCCGTAACCAACACCGTAGCCATGTCCATGGCTAGTCTTCGACCCGTACGAGAAGGAGCGTCCTACAGAGTGCCCATGCCCGAGTCCGTAACCTGCATAGCCGAGCTTGTGTCCACCGTAACCGATATGACCAGCAAACATGACAGCGAGCAAGGCAGCCAAAACAACGAGGGTCTGTAAAATGAATAAACAATTAATTTAGGTAATTTGAGGAATCTTCAAAGTCGCTTTTCCATACAGTATTAATTGCAATCCTCGACTTCGAGGTGAAAGGCTCCAATTAGAAATTGGTCGTAACGGCATTTTCTTGGCAAAGGCGGACTGAAGTTACAACGACTAGGTCTGTTCGCATGATGCCGAGGAAGTAGGAGTTAAAAAAAAAATTGACCAAGTTGACGCGAAGTATTTGTAGAGATTGAATCGATGAGTCTGTACGTATTGGAACTGAATTCCTGTGGTTATCTTGATGCAGTTACCTCACTAAGTAAAATACACTGCAACGTAAACTAAGGTACGGTTAACGATTTGACCCCAAAAAAACCATTTCCGTATGTCATACTATGGTTTCCTGAACATTTCCGGGCATTACATCGATGGCGATCCATTCATTAGCAGTATTACCGCACTCAGTGGCTTCTGAACTCTATTCAATGTATGCCAACCCTTATAAGATTCTCACGCAATCATCATGAAGTGTGATACTTACAAGAGCCTTCATATTCTCAGCGTTATTGTGGCACACTCGTGTACACACACCACTGTTATTACTACCAGTGCTAATGTGACGAGGTTCACCGATCGTAAGCGCTTTTATAAGTACCACTAGAAGCAGTCAGCTTTCGGTCAGCTGGGTTTCACTTGATGGACAAAAAGTATTCCGCATAAGTGCACAGCGGGGCTTTCGGAGCCGCCGCCGCGGCGGCCGTCGGAGCCATAAACGGCAGCAAAGGCTCCTCCTCATTCTCACTAGTCTGGGTCTCTGCTAACGGCGCGCAAGGACAAGGACCTTCCTACTTCAGTCGAGAACTCACATGGACCCCATTAGTGTGTGCCTATTTCAACTTACCTTGCTACTCTGAACCACTCCTCCGTCGTAGCCGCCAATCGCGATCAGGTTTTCGGCCCGCTTGTCCACTAACCCGTAGCATACAAGAAACACGTAGGCACATTTACACACGGCGATCAAAGAGGTACGTCCTTATTGTAGTAGTTTAGTCAAAGTGCGAAGTTATCAGTTCACGCTGACATACGAATAGGCACAGAAAAAAATCTAACAAAAAAAAACCTTCAATAAACGAACTATCAAAAGAAACAGTAGCCGTGGTAGGCGTACCGCTAAGCGCTAGGACGGGCAAACTGTGTGCTTTCACAGTTTTCGTTAGGTGATCGACTGTAAAAGACGGTAGCGATAGCAAAACGACCACAGGCCAAAAAGGAAATAATGTTTTTTTTTATTTGTCTGTCATCACATACTAACACAGAATTAATGATAGCTGTAAAGCATGTAATCGCAAATAACTTGGTGACACCTCTGATTCTTTGCTGGTGATTTATGGGCGTTGGCGTACATGGACTAATACATGCATTTCATAATATATGATCTTGAAATTCAAAATTTTAAGTAATCTACGAGTAGACAATCGTACCTGTATCGCATATTAGCATAGACAATTGCTTTCATTTGCGCGAAAAGTCCATAGCAGTTCACAGCTCTTCATGAACCGCTACGCCTTTCACTGAAAATCGTGATAATGCGCCATCGTCGCAACACCGATTTCGTCTTGCAATTTTTCACGAATGACGCAGCACCATTAGATTAAAATGGGCAAAGTTGCTTTGCTGCTACGTAGTGATCCAGAAGGCAAACACCGAGAAACTATACAAGATGATGTCGTTATATTTTGTTTGTGCTTTAGGCGTGCAAAAACGTTTGGCTTTGGATAGTGAAACTTCGAGTTTACAGAATAAAGAAAAATGCGCGAAATCACTCACTACTTATATAAAACCAACTTTATAGTGGTATATGTGCATTGACAAAATAAGACGCAGACATAAAGCAAAAAAATAATTAGTTTGGTACCGAATTTCTATAGGATCTAGGATTAGATCTGAAACTAATTATTTGATTCGGTTTTAAGAGAGTTTACTAAAAATAGGAACACATTGAAAATAGCGACGTTCCGTAACTAATTGAGGCAAAAAGGAAAACAATGGAGAACATATAATAATTTATTAGAACCGCCATTTTTGTTTAAACTTGTATTGGTATATAAAACAATATATATATATATACTACAAATCTTATAAATTTCGTAATAAATAATAAAATAAAATGTTTATTTTTTTTAGAGACCGTATTTTATTAGTAATTGTTATCTATAATCGTAAACGTTGGTATTTTGATTCAGCTGACTAAAAAAATCATTGCTAATATATAAATAAATAAATTGCTACTATTTTTTGTTCAAGTTGGCACCCCCCACGAAACGGTGATCAAGTGAAACAAATTAAGACGTGCCGGTATTTAAGACAAATAAAAAATCATGTTTTGTTCTATAAAATAGTAGCAAATATATGTTGTGGCTGATGATAAAATGAGCATCGTTTAAGAGCCTCTTTTGTGGTAGACAAAATCAATATAGTATTTCGTTATTATAAAGTAAATGAAACATTTTTATATTTTATTTTTATTTTATATTTTATTATAAAATGATTTTTTCATTTTATTATTGTTTTAAAAATATCTTTGAGACATGTGATCTCGAAGGATTATATCCTAGACAAGACGGACAGATACATATAGTAATACATATGCTGCTGTTATATGCCAATCAATTGTTTACTTTAACTACACACATGCACTCGTAAAGAATTTGGTCAATCCTATAAATCTAAATAAATTAGCGCTATTTAAGTAGAAGATTTTAGGTTTAATAACCTCTGTGCTTTGAGTTCTACCGTTTTTTCCGTTGTTGTCGTTAAACATAGTTCCATCACACAGTTGACTCCTAGCCAGTATTTGATGCCATGATTACAGCGTGTCCCTAAGATTAGAACGGAAATACGTTACCCACGAAGTTATCACGGGGATCGGGTTCAATAACCTCGACCGCATCAACCTACTTCAAAAACTGATGTCATTGCTAATCTTTTTAAACCCAGAATAGTTAGAGGTGCAGTAATGGCAAACATCCTTATGCAATAATCATTGGATCACGGGAATGCATTGATATCGACTCTGTGTACCGGCCTTGTTTATCGCTTTAATCGCCTAAATGTGTAATACTGGTAGTTTTGTTTATTCATATATATTTGTAATATGTAGAATAGAATAACTTTGAATTTTCAATATTTACTTAGGATAGACACGATACACAAGTCTTCGTGTGGATATATTTAAATATAGGATAAGACATTCATTAATGAAATCAAAAAACAAAGTATCTTGAAAGCATACATTCTTAGTAGATCCTATTGTAAGAAGTACAATTGATCAAAGGCGCGGCAGATATGATCACGGGTCGATTATCTCTTAAATTCCTTTAATGAATGGTTACCTGTAGCACTAAATTGGCCCAAAGTAAAATAAAGTAGAAAACTTGGAATTAATGACCATGTATATTTGAATTTCGAAGGAGTAATTAGCTACTAATTTGTGATCATATACGGGTATACTTTTTTCTTTGGTATTCATAGCGACCACACATTTTCTGCCCACACAGAACATCTATTTCTGACAAATGCTTATCGGTATGAACCCATTTTTATAGCTTGCTAATATAGAGAATTTCCAAAAAACACTATATGCTTTGCGGGTAAATTTGATTTGGTGGCTATATTTTAGAACAGAAACAGCGTTGCCTTTTGAGAAGTTCGCGTGTCCAAACACGACTTTCGGCGCTCAGCAGTTTCTGTAGTGATGAGTGCCCACTGGTGCTTAGCCCTATTTGTTAGCTTCGTTTGTTCAGAAGCTTGTGCCAAGCTACGTCCCTTCGCTTTTGCTTTGAGTTAAGCTATAGAAAGTTGGCCTAGTCGATGGATAACTATTTGGGTGACATAAAAATGTTGTAGGAATTCTGTATGTATTAACTGTACGTAATATAGAGGATCAAACTTATCTACCCTACGCATTTGATAGTGAAGTATTCAATACTGATTTTATTTAATAGATGCTTTCTGTGTACCTCTGACAAGCAACAGACTCAGTCAGATGATATGAGATTTCAGTCAAGTTGGCATTATTTCACCATATAGAAGTATAATTGAAAGGGCTAACGACGTCTAATAAAATTACCAGCTAACACCTGCGCAACAAAGGATATTTTCGATTCTGTTTAAGCATTCGTCCACGTGGATGTTTTGTTTGAAATAAAGTGACAATATATTGTAGCAATAATGCTCTGAATTAATCTTGAGGAAATTATTCATCTAGATTACGTAGGCACAGTGTCTTATACGCGGATAAGTACATCAACAGACAGGGGTTTACCGTACACAAACCTGTACACGGGATGAGTAGCCTAGGTTGGAGAAACATAGTCTGAGCTTCCATGCCGAAGTACTTTAGCTTATTCCTTTCTTTGCTAACTTTCGAAACACTGTTCATATTTGTTACTTGCATTCTCGCTCGTATCAAGGAACTGTCTTCCAGGCATGTACACTTGTACCGTTTTCGAAATGAAAATCTTCATCGTTGTGGAATTCTAACTTCGAAGTTACATTTCCTTTGCCTGATCCAAAATAACGATAACGCCTACAAATCACATCCAAAGATGATTCAATAATAATAGTCGGGTAGGCCCAAGTTTAAGCGGTCCATGGTGTTACATTAATTTCTAGCCTCTTTTGCAATATAAAGGCTATATGAATTTGAAACAATGGCAGCAACTCCGTAGATTACTTAATGGTTGGCTTGTTCCTGCACAAAGAACTTTATAGCAACGTCTATTCAATTTAAGATAAATAGATTTAAGACGCTGGCTAGGTGCAGTATGCCCCTTCAGTGTAGCTCAAGAAGCAGTTAATCTTTGCTAGTTATTCGTATAATCTTAAATACGTATCGAGTCAAGTTAAGATGAGCCCTAAAAAAAGTGTAGCGCTGTCATCCCACGTCTTATTAAATTCAAGTACAGTTAAACATACCGCGAAGCCATACTATTAGTATTTACGTAAGTAAGTGTCTCTACAAATCCCTCCTTGGGAAATACACTTGACAGGTTGTTCAGGCTGAATCAAGTAGGAAAAGCTAAATCTACCAATTAACCGAATAAAATTAGAGCCATAGGTTAGTACAATATGGCAACAAAAGTTTTATTGAACCTAAGTTAGTGTCTGTCACTTTTCGGTATTCTGTCAGTCTTTTGGTGAGACATTTACGTTTTTGCTCTGATAAATAGGCCATCTTATCAAGGTCAATGAGGTTGTACACTGCTTTGTGCTTCGACGTAGTACCATAACGAACAGAGTATTAATACATAGTATTAATATTTGAATATTTGACGAATATTTGAACAACATTGCAAACAAACGTTAGCTAACGATTATTAAAGTTCATTCGACAAGTTAATGAGATACAGTTAGCCCCAGTAATATCCGTGATGCCAGTGATGACGGTAATGATGACCGTGCCAATGGTGTAGGTTGTAGCCATCATAGCTAAACTAAAAACGCACGTCAAAATCGCGAAAAATAATAACAAAATAAATTTGGAAAAAAAAATCAAATAACATTCACATGAAACAAGGAACAGGCATTTTTAATCCAAACCCACTCGTTAGCGATAACAACTATTACACTATAATAACCAAAAAGTATTCAGGGCTTGTATTACCCAGAAAATGTTTTAACAAATTGATTTTTCAGACCTGCCTAAAGTCATCAAGGTTTTAACAGTTCCGTTGAAAGTATTTTCCCTTAGGAAATGTTAGTGTTTACAAACATATATATAGATATACTATAATTATTATATGACAAATTAGTATTATAGTTCAGTTTAGTGATAAGTTAACGACAAAGATAAAAATATCTTATATAGAGCTGCACGGCACACAATAGAGGACATTTTTGAAGATGTCACATTGATCGACATGCGTCGCTGTGTCATGCCAAACCTAATATGGAACGATGCATCCACAGGAAGGATTCCCTGAAGTAGCGCGAAAGCTGCTGACAATATACACGTCCACAGGATATCCAGACGCATTGGGCATCATTATCGGAAATAGATAAAGCTATTTCATTAATCATCTGACATCTGCTAGACTTTCCCACGGCACAGAAAATAAATGGACACAGTTGCGTAAAGAAACAAATAATGGATTTTGGTAAGTTCAAATGCCTAGTACAGCGTACATTGTGAGTAGAGCACCTGATTAGCGACGAGCAGCTTCTTAGAATGGTAAGTCAGAAGATTGGCGAAAGATTCATCTTTTAAGGTTTTAATAACCAAGCCAAATACAAACGTCGAATTTTATTGTTATTTAAGGATTCTAGCTTATTAAGTTTATATTAAAGGATAAATATTGAATCCAGACTGTGGAGTTTGCTCAAGTAAAAAAGTAGCCGGTAAACTGTATCTCATAAAAGCTATTTATGCTTAAATTGGTTAAAATCATCGTAAGACTGGATCTGAAGTTAGTTTAAGAGCGATTTTCTGTTTCAATTTGAGAAAATGGCTTATTTGCGAAGTATTCGAAAATAGGCTGACCAAATGGCCTTTATCACGTGTTATTAACTATCACGTGTTATTAACATGCACTAAGTTTATATCCTTCGCTTTACTGAAGCGTCACTCGCAACACAGATGTTCAAAAACAATAAAATCATTAGAAAAAAAAGTGAAGCTATCAGGAGCATGGTTACTGTTTACCAAGCCCTAAGGCAGCAAAACAATAAGAGACACTGGTATGGAGTCTTTAGTGTGGTACTAATTAACGAATTCACTCCTGCGCTGAAAACATTCGCTTGACAATTGCTCTATATCAGAATAATATAGTCCAACCGTTTTCGGGGTGCTGTCTTAATGTTCACTTTTGTAATACTGCTTTGCTTCTGTTATGGTTTGCAAACACCCATCACACTATAGCCGCTGAGGATAGGTTCTCCGCCCGCACAATCAGACTCGTCAGTGTCACTGCGTCTTTTTAATAGCGACTGCAATGTGGTCTAATGGGGAAAAAGGTGTGGCTGAGTACTGGCCGTTTCGAGGGGAAGCGCACCACGACGTACGCTTGGTGAAAGGGGCCGCGACACATGTGATGGTCCGTCATTACCTGTTACCCGAAACGAAGAGAAGAGCATGCCGACAGGCGGGCCCTCATTTAAGTTGTAAATTCACGCGCCTAAAGTTGACGGCATCAGAAGGACAACGGATGCAAAGCTTCGTCTGACAATCAAGCGAAGAGTACGTCACGAGCGGGTAGCGAGCGATGACTGCCCTTTACCCAGCCTCGTTGTTTTCTATGAACATTGCACGCTCCTGTATTGAACGTTCGTTTGTCGCGTCGAGCTTTCGCAGTGGATGCTACTTTAGTATGTTGTGAGTCAGCTAGTTGCGTTTGTCACTCAGCATTGCACATGAACCTTCGTTCTGTCAACATTGGCAGCCCAAGAGGCCCCAAAAAGCGAGAGTTGCTCGAAAATGCAAAACAAACATTTGTGCACGCATACACACATACACAACACACACATTTATAGATTTCCAGAAGCCAGAGTCGCCATGTGGTATTTGTTTGTTGAAAGTGGGCCAAAGAATGGTGCCTCTAAACACATCACTAGATCGCAAGTTGTGGGTTGGCTACGCTACGCACTCGACGCGGTCAGCCAGCACGACACCCCGACAGCAGCTTCATGATAGTTGATGATTGATGCCGGAACGTTGTTTCTGCGCTCATCATTTGAATGCGGACATCACCTTTCTTAGCAGAGAACAACGTATAACACTCAATGGTTAGCCTTCACCACAGCGGCTAGAATCCCTATAGGGAGACAGACGCGAGACAATGGATGAGATGATGAAAGGTAAACAAAAGAACGAACTGGATGAGTTCTTTGTCCCTTCTCCTCCGAAAATGGAGCAATCGAAGTTCGCTGCACGATTTTAATTCATTGCTAATGCTAAAGCCTTATCCTTCTACAGGTATGATGCACGTTTTGCTGTACGTGAGAGTGCTGCGTGTGCATGTATGTATGTATGTGTGATTGTATCCGTGCAATGCTTTTGCAATTCTATGTACATATTGACTTTTATGTGCTTTGGGTCGATCTGTCTATATTTGATGCTATCGATATTGACGGGTGTTGGTGTTCATCATTACCACCGTTAGCAGACTACAATAACTGCAGGATGATAGAAACGGCGACTGGTGACCGAAGGCCGACGAGCTCTGACAGGCTGAGCGTTGTAGATGGACGCATTCAAACGCATTGTTTGCGAGCCTTTTCATTTTCCTTACCCTCGCCGCGTCCTCTGGTCCTTTTTGCCATAGTAACATACCGCTGTGCTACTTCGAATAGCAGTGAATGGAGAGAGGTAAAAATGTTGTAACATCGCATCTGCAAAGTGTCTACGTCGTTGAAACATCGTAATATAGCACCGTCAAAAACCGTCGAACAGCTACTTTGATTTTTTTTGGACTCTCTTAGACAATTAGTAATAAAGGAAATTAGATGTTCGTTCTGTTCGTTTACCTTATTCGTCATGCTTCCGCATCGCACTCTGAGACCGACTGCTTATGTTAAGGTGTCGAAGACATGATGTTCCCACTGGTAGATCTACTTACCTTATACTCAATCAGTAGGCACCCGGTTCAGAACAATCAGCGGTACTCGACTGCATTCTGTTTATCTTATTCGGTGTTCGTGGTATCCACCAAGCAACTAGTGCCTACCCAGATGACTGAAGCTACTTTCGAAGTAGATGAATTTATATCTATGACAAACTATGTGTTAATATCGATACGAGATATATACATCTGTATTTCGATCCTACAAAATACATTAATTCATTTAGTTCTATATATAATTCTATGTTCTAAATTGATTTTCCTCGAAGTTGTTACAATCATTGTGTAGTGTTTCTATTATTCTCAAGTAAGATGCGACACATGCTGGTAAGCGACGTCCTTTGACGTACCTGTATGGCCCTATATGCTCGTGGAGACAAAACCAGGTGAAATACCTAATGATGAACACGATATATTTTTTATTTGATTTGGTTATATTAAATCCAGCGCGGCGTGAGCTGCACCTACACCGCTCTGTTCGATAGATCGGTGGATGTAGCATAGACCATGCGAAGTAAATATCGAAAAAGAGTACCACAATAGTACCACAATGTATTTTGTTGTGAAATGGCGTCTTGAGGTCAAATCGAACAGGTTAAATGTACGGTGATCGGTCTTGAAAGCAGCACAAGAGCATTTATTTGAACATAGCATGAATTATTAATGAACTATGAAGAATCTGAGTAGCGGGTTAAAAGTTGCTGAAATAAGACAAAAAAGAACACGTATGTTACAAGCTATAAACTATTAAGTATGTATAGTTATTCGAAAATCAGCACAATAGAATACAAGGTAATACCATTATTCCTGCGTCGAAGTCGTGCTCAATGATGAGTTACAGTCTTATTGAAAACTTGATTCTGGTCGCCATAGGGAATCCGCATGAGATTAAAGCCATCTTATTTCCTGAAATCGTAAAGTTGCAATGTTAAAATAAATAGGGCTTCTATAAGAAATTGTTGCTTTCCTCACGACCTGCTTAAGCTTAAGAAATTAGTTGTACCGATAATAACGGAAGCTATTATTAATATCGGCCAGCATATTCAACGTTTGTATCTTCATATGTTAACTTCTAGAAGACTTTTAAACGCAACGAAGCACTCATGTGTTGTATAAGCAGAAGATACTTTGTGGGTGAAACAAGTATGGTCGAAAGCCGAATACCTGAAAGAAAATAACCATAATATTTCATAATAATTGTCTCTTTATAAATAGTGATCCTTAGTTGCACGCGCATGACCGCACGTTTCATGGATGGTTTCCCTTTTGTGTATTGTGAATTATTTACTGCTCTCGGCTTTCTGGCTAAGATAATTTCATTGCCACGTGTAATTCAATAATGTCTTTGACCTTGGTACCTGTTCTCTATATAGAATTGCGTAAATTAAAAAAAGGTATGACTTCCTTGCTTTTATATTTAATCCCAATCGAATTTTCATAATATATTATATTTAACAGAGGCCATGGGTAGTTAGTACTGCTAGAGAACCTACTAAAAATCTCGAACGTAGAAGGCACTGGGTTTCGGGCTGTGCTTGCGATATTGCGCCACGGTAATCGGCAATGATTTTTCGAGCTCTGGGATTATCTGTAGAATGAAAGTTTGTTCTGGTTCATACAAGAGAGCAGGTGCGCTTGAGTGAGAGACTCTGAGCACGTTGGCTATCTTCGCGTGTCAGTCGACAACTTCGTTGGATACATCGCACTTAGGCTTGCCAGTGAACGTCGTGAAGGTTGTGCAGCGACGATAGGGACGCCAGACCTAGTTGTAAACGTATATGCCTGCTAATCTTAGCAACACCTCGTAGCCGAAGTTGGAACCCGAGCATAAACAGACTTCGTTTCGTGTTCGGAGCCGACCGTCCGACCGAACGCCTAAGAACGATGCCGAACAGTCGTGTATGCCTGTAGTATTACGGCAGGATGATACGTCGAACCCGGCGCTCGAGGATAAGGCGACGACACAGGAGACAGGTCATTTTAGTATGCTACTCCGCTGCTAAAAGCAACTAAAATTTTTCTTTTTTTTTTGATAAGCTAGTCAACAGAGTAGGCTTTTGCAAATTTTCACTAAACTAGACAAGATAAAATTTAGATCTCCACTTACAAGCAGAAAAAACCTGTGGTGAGAGCTTTTTATGAATGAAAGATGAAGGGCGGTGTTTGTGATGGTTCAATTGTGTGTGGTCAGAAATTATGAGCACACAGTTCGAGACCATGAGGAGGCACAATTCATTATCTACGTACAGGGAGACAGCCGGTTAGCGTGATACTTCATGAATTTGGTTTCGGAAATATTACCCGGAGCTGTTTGCATTGCTCGTTATGGCGGTGACGTCAATATACAGAGTGTTCAGAAGATCAGCAGCAATGTAACAGATTTATCGAAGTTAGACTGTTTTAAATGTAATATTTTTTGTTTCATAGTTTGTTAATGCATATTTTGATAGTAATATTTATTTTAAAACAAGGACGGAGAGATAATGTACTTAAAAACTGATTTTGGCATGCCGTTTAATACCTTGTGCGCTCAATGGGACTCTACAGAAAGCTTGACGTTCTCTAAAATCGACTTGCGGCATTCCCTTCCTTCCATTTAGTTTAGAAACATTACCATCTGTTTGTGTGAAACAAAAAAATAAGAGTAAATTGCATATAAGTTACGCTTTGATTATACTCTCAGAGAATTTGGATACCTGCTTATGTATAATGTACATAATGCAGTGTACAAAGATCAGAAACCTCGAGACTCTTTTGAAAGAACTACATAACTAGCATAATAACCTAGTAACGATAATTGCTACGATAACGTTTCTTCTATTCTAACAAGAACATTATACGTAGATGCCGAAAAACAAGAATTAGCAATAGGTTCTCACTAACAAATATCTTTGATTTCTATGATACATTCCCACATATACGACATTGTGTGTTGTACATCATCTTGAATATTAGAATTAATTTTCAGTTATCCTAATCATTCAACATAATGGTGAAGAAAGCATTTGTCTGTGTCATATATGTGATGTGGGCCAGACAAAAATCCAAGAAAACGTAATGCCACACGTCCCTTTCAATATGAGTATGTTTACGTTGTATACTTTGTAATCTTAACATTTATAGTAGCTTCAAATGTATCGTGAAAGTTGTCATACCTGTCTGCAAAATGATCAAAAGTAAGTGACATTTGTCAGCACTTCAAGATGCTTTGGTAGGTAGCGTACCGGGTTGATAACCCTTAGACCTCAGGTTCGATAATCAGGCTCAGAGATTTTAGAGTTTTTAGTTTCTAATCAAGAAGTTTTCTAATCTAAGACGTGAAACTTCGTCTGGTCGGTGTGGGCACCGTATCACTTTCCACTAGAAATAGGTCCGTATCAGACCACATGTATATTACTTGTAAGAATTATTCATCACTAATGGGTTGCAGGAACTTACGAATATATTATAAGTTTAAAATATGCGGAAATACGAAGAGTCATCAGAAGACGAAGAGCGGATTCGCAGCAGTGATTAGCGACCAGAATAATCTTGGAAAATCGCGAAACCTGCTGAGAAAACGACGATAGTTTTAACACATTGTGAAAAAAAATAAAGCGGTAGACACATAAGCCTATTTCATTTTCTCACTAGTATACACATTTTTTTTTTTTATCGTGACGGCTAAATGCTAGAAATGCACGTTGTCAGCAACAGTGTCACATATCGTTTTAGCGGGTCGCACACACTTAGCGGGTCGTAACCCTAATGCAGATTGTAATTTTCATACACCGGATCACGGACATGACTGACTGTTGAAGAAGTATTGGTACTCAGTGACTGCAGTCTTTTTAAAAAAAAAAAACTAGACAATATTATTACGATCTCGTTGGTATTGCACCAAGTTTTATAGTGTTCTCAAAGAAGCCTTATCGAACACGGGCTTCACCCTCATCAAAGCAATCTGTCACCGCCCACTTGCAGCATAGTGGAGGACATCGCGCTTTGCAGGCTCATTCGCAAAATACCCTTTCAACTGTGATGTCCGTGCACATATCAGTTTCCGATGAGATCATCTACCACCATACGCGTACCCACTTATCAAAATGTTTTTCAAAATCGTAGCATAGTGAATGGATTGGATTTTCCATTGATAGATAATGTAAATGTATTCAGAATTATTCGAATGATTTGATATGATTCTAATGGTAAACAGGAGATAGATACGAGCTTTACCGTCAGATATGAAAAAAATAATATTGAACGATTTTAAAAAGAACGCTCGTTGCCTTTAGTTGATCTTAAGGTAGCCCTTTTTAAACAAATCCTCAAAAATCAATTCCATAATAGAATGTAATAAATTGAATCAAGGCAAGACAAACTGAGACGCTGCAGATTCGGCTATACAAAACGTTTCTTCAACATAACATGAAGTTCTGGGTCGAGGCATTACGGACTGTTTTGATTGGCCTGTTTACCAAGGTTCGTATTAAAATACAACAAAACGTTTTGTTTTCCTTTTCTTGTCTATTTTGTCCATGCTAGTTACTGTTTCAACTCATAGAGAATACGGTCGACGAGCCTTTGTAAAGCGCCTTTGTCAGGCCATTCACATTCGCAGATGAGAGTATTAGGGGCTCATTGCAATAACGGACTGCGTCCCTGCTTCTTTTTGTGTATTTGTAGATGGGAATAATTTGATTTAATTAATTTAATTTTGATGAAAAGCAGACATCTAATGCGAGCATTCGGAATGTCTTAAACCAGAACTAGTCCAGCTGCTTAATTTACTCACGCTTCAAATCTCTAACAGCTACATTGTAATAGTGCCGTCGTCCGGTATCCGTCATACCGTAGTAACAACAATTGTTCCAATGCCGTATGCTAAATTTGGTCCAATCACGAGCCCTGATATACGTAGGCACGTGCGCCGATGCTACACTATTTCGTACGTACTCGACTGCTTTTATAGCATCCAAATTGCTCTGCTGAGATTGTAGTTCATCAGGCCGTGTATTTATGGTCATATAAACACAACTGCTTGAGGTCCACTGTTTACCTAGAATATTACTGACCAAGTTCTAGTCACAAATTAATACACGATAAAAGTTAATCGTGCACACATTTCGGAAAATATCGACAAAGTTTTTGAAATGGTACAGCTATGTTGGCGTAAACATTTGACAAAAGTCGTTTGTTGCGGCTATTCGTTGGAGCCACACTTCACGACCTGCGTTCACTTGTCTTAAAAATAGCCTATTGCAAATCAGGTGCGATCTTTATTTATAAAATGAATCTTTTGCAGAGAATAACGCATTTCGGGGTAAACAACTGTGCCCTTATATAGATTTTATTTCATTTGAACGCGTAGCAAAGAACGCGAATCTGGTCGACTGCTAAATCGCGTTACTCGTTAAATAAACAAGCTAGAGCTGAGAACATCCCTTCCTGAAATCGTTGAACCTGAATTACCCCGAAGCTTTTCGCGTGATCCATCACGACCGGATAAGTATTCGATCCACTTAAGTAAGTTTAGGCGTTGAGGTCTAGGGCTACTGCCTACTGAAAAAGCAGTCATAATTTCAATTGTATCAATTGTTTAGGCATAATGCTTAACAGTTAACTGTGTAATCATCAGTTGTATCACAATATGCTAAGCACACCTTTACATAACTTGTCACATGCTTTAGTATCATCATTTTATCGCTCGTAGGTTAAAGATCTTATGTGCAGTCGTGTCATTTAAGCCAATAATTATAAAATACTATTTTTCAATAAACTGGCACTGATTGATTTAGTCAACTTTGCCAAACAACACCTCGAAACGATAATTTTATGATGTGCTCTATGAACATTCAGGGTTTTTACCCAAAATACTATAACATCTTTACAAATGGTATGCCTTCGACGTCTTTTTGATATTAGCGCTATCGGTCTATTATATTTAGGTAGCTATTTCCAATGCTAGAATTGCAGAGGGTCGCCTATACTCATCCTCTTTAAGTAGGATTTGTCAACTTGGCACAAGTAGTTCTTTTTTAGAACACAGATCTCGTGTACACATTCGTCCATAAGGGTAGTAAGTTTAAATAGATGCGCCTAAATAATTTCAAAAACCTAATTTCACAGAGGTCCTACGCGTCAAATAATCAACCCGTGTACAAGTTATCATGTGAGCGTCCATATGTGTGGCTTCATTCAAGCGCAGATCTGTTAACATCCCGCTCATATACATAAAACTTCAACTATTGCTACCATCAGTAGTGTTAGCATTGACTAATCAACCGGCTGATCAGTAACGTTATATGTTCGCCGAAATGGCCAATACCGTCATGGTCAAGGCCAATTGCGTGGTCGTCATAGGCTGGCCCCGCGTATCCTAGGTACCATGACAATAACCTCTGTGGCAAAGGCTGTACAAGCTAACAGGATCGGGTAAACGTGACACACGACATGGTACGGATGATGAACGTGAGTCACAGGTACTTAGGCAAGACGCCAGACATCCCGCGAGGGTGAAACACGTCATCGTCACAAAAAGAACGATATGTATCTGCGGCAGGAAGGAAGAGATTTGAGGCGGAGCGTAAGAAAGGGTGAAAAAAAAACGAATTCGATAAATAGAGCTAGATTCTGGAATTCAGTAACTAATTTATATATAAATATATATCTGCGAAATGCACAATTGAAGATTACCAGGGAAGAAATCGCTTGTTCAAAGAGAATCATTATAGGGTATCTTATCACATGTAAAGGGGTTTCTCAGAACGTTATGTCAAATCTAAGATTAAAATTATAATACGTGTTAGTACGTACAAATTAGGCGATGTAGAGGTTGTAGAGCCTTAGCAACGACATAAAGACCAGGCCATAGGAAATATGCGCAGAGTATTTTACGTACAAAATATATAGCAAGATGTACTAGACTTAGTGTCTAAAATAACAGGCGCTTAGATGTTTTTTTTAAATTTAAACAATTATCCTTTAGAGAAGAGAGTATAACTACGGATAAAAAGTCATAAACATATTTTTGAGGATTCTAACTAGGTATTTGACAATGCGGCTATGATGAGTGTCGCCCATCAACAATATTAACGTGAATAGCAATGTACTATTTGTCTGCATCTTCTGCTTTTCCTAGTGATATACGAAGTACTATTATGATCGCGCATGGTCTAAGGATATATCAACTGTTGAACTTCTTGTGATTAGCTGCCACTTTATGAAAACATTATGCGTGATTCCGGCATTGACGGTAATCTATTATTAAACTATTAGCCTCTGAATCAAAATCGTTCCGGCTCAACAGTTTGGATAAGCACCTTAAGCGTTCGGTGTTCAGTACGTCTCATTCGCCTTACCAATTCTATACTTGCAGCGAACTTCATTTTCAATGTCGAGGGAAGCGGTCGTACAAACTGAAGCACTTTGTA
Source organism: Varroa destructor (assembly GCF_002443255.2). Lineage (NCBI taxonomy): Eukaryota > Metazoa > Arthropoda > Arachnida > Mesostigmata > Varroidae > Varroa > Varroa destructor. The sequence goes on from NW_019211458.1 coordinate 17,672,138, forward strand.
GCAGTTCTTCTTGTTTTTGATCTGAGTTGTTGGGCTCGTATTTGTCCTAGCCATGGAACCCTTCCTTAGTTGGGGAGGGCCTCTTTTTGTACAGGCGGTGTAGTACAAATGAGAGGCTATTATCAAAGGGAGTTAGACAGCTTCACTATGAGGTGCTAGGCTGGCAAGTCTCTATTAGTTGCAAACCAGAATGTGAAGTTCGCTTACGCATGGTTCTTATAAAGCAACCATTATGACCATGGTTACTGATGTGAACTTCAGAGAAAAGTCGGCAACTTTCGGAATACGCTAACACGAAAGTAACGGGCGGACAGCTGCGTACGAAGATAAGGGTGGGTCGCCTAAGCGGCTCTAAAAGGACGCGATTCTTGCCAGCACCAGACGGTATCGCGAAAGGCAGTACAAACTTAACGATACCGTGAAAATCATTCAAAGGCTAGCCAGTTTCTAATCAAGGCTAGTCAAAAACCTATGGTCGTTGAATAGTTTGCAATTACATCGCTAGGAAGAAAGGTCTAAATTGTAGTTCATTACCGCTCTTGATAAGCATTGAACGGAACGTCTTGATATTAAGGCAAAGCTAAAGAGTCTTCCCTATATGTTGAGCGATTCAGTGTGTTTTGGACTTATAATGCTAGTGAAATCGATTATGCTCAGCGTTCAGTACGTTCATGTTATATTGCTTGATTCCGTGTATCTTCTATAGGACTGTGTCTTTGTCACAGTATTATTGTAGGTTAAAGGGCATATACGAGGGAATATTGATTTGGTGTCAATCGAAGATAAACCTAACGTACCGCAAATTATGTTGTAGATCAGATTTGATACTGACTGATTACCGCGTACGTCCCGCGTACAGCTGTCTCTGTTAACAACTAGTGTCGACAGCTGACACAAGAATGTTGGCATTATTGTTCATGAGATCTCTAGTACGCACTGCTCAGCCTCCGGCTCTTCTTTGAAAACCTTGTCGTTCGCCATTGATATCAATAATAAGGCAGGGGTCGCTAGTGGTAGGAATCCTCACTACGCCGTAACTTCTATCCTAAATACCGCAGATATTATCGTTTTCCTATAGTAATTAATGATGTGATAGCTGTTCAATAATTATTGCCGAAACAAAATCATGCAGCATGTGAAAATTCTCTAGCCCGTAGTCGCAAACAAGGAAAGGGAGCTGTTGTCAGAATTTTCCTCATGAGAAGTGTACCGTTTGCTATATGAATTTGGTAAAAGGTCTTTCAAGTTAAATAGTTAGATTACACTTCGATAGAAATGTGCATGCGCTGTAAAGATTACCCCTTGCCTTTTTCCCAGCCAAAACTTTTCTCGAAATAGCTTATAATACTTAAAAGGGAAATTAAACTACGGCAAATGTTCCAATATTTCAATGTGGAGCGACTGTCTTTTCTTTATATTACTTTTGTATCAACTATATGCCAGCACATCGAAGTCCAGCTAACAATGCCATGGTGCCCGGGGACACATCCGGATGCACAATGAGACCAAACGCATTCAAGTGCCCACCAGTTCGTTACATCGATTGCTAAGTAAAGCCGCTTATTGATCGATGTCTTGGTTTGCTAGTACAAAAGTTTTAGCTTTGCGCAAATGTTTTTCTTTATTGATTGTAAATGTCGACATCAGCTCAGATAAACAACTTTTCGAGGTTCCTTTTTCCCTGTTTGGCGCGAGTATTTATTTTCGTCTATTTATTATAGTCGCGAAAATGTTTTATCTATCCGAATTGTACGAAAAGCGGAGGTGTTCTCGTGTTGAAAACGAAGCTTTTTATATGACCATAATAGCATTTTTATAGGTTACAACTTTTGTACAAGATGGTTGATTTGGCGACAGATGCCACGCTTCTGAATAATGTGACGGTCCGCAAAGACATGACGAAGTTCTCCGTCGGCAACGGAGAGTTGCGTGGAAAGGATGTCACCATTTCGACTCCGCAAGAGGAAAAGGTGGTCAATAGTGAAATAACTGCAGCAAACATACGTGCATCAATGGCCAAGCTTTGGGAGCATCTTGAAGCTAAAACCTGTCAGATTCATCAAAAGGCAAGATTCCTCGCTGACGGTGGTTCTTCTGACGCTCTGCTCTATCTAGATGAGTTATGGCGAATTCGAGCTCATATGCTCACATCACTGAAAAGGCAACAAGTGGATTTCCTTTCACTGGATCAGATAATTGTTAGTTTACGCAGAATGCAAGGTAAAGCTTCTCCCGATGACAATAAAGGACCGGTAGTGAATGAAGCTATTGTTACCGAAGCAGACCCCGCAGCAAGCCTGACCCCATCTGCTTCAGGGAAATGAATCGCTAGTAGGTTGTGGCCTTCACCTTAAAGGGAATTGTTTGTCAGGTAGTTACATCGACGCTGTAATTTGTACGATATCAATACGACGGTCAAAAGTTTATAATTCTATCTACGAAGTATTGGGCGCTATCGAACGAAACACATGACTACAGCACGCGGTACTCGGAAGTTTCATTTCAGGCACCACTAACATCGCTGAATGTTTGACGCTTCTCGCCCAATTTTAACGCACCGTTGACCGTTAATTCGATAAAAGTTTGTTTCTTATATGATAACAATACGACGTTTACTCTGTGCAATCGTCCGGTGTCAGGGACTGGCGAGTAGTCTTCTAAAGATAACTGAATAATTATTTAAACTTTGTACTACGAAATCAGTAAACGATGTACGCATGTAACATCTATGCTTATCTGTCTCCGAAAATATCTTGGCCATTAACAATTTTTCGGAGATAAATACTGGTACGCTTTCCAGCTTAGCGAAAATTATATGGAAATGGCATAGAATTTATTTAGGTACCTTATTAGGACTCGTAACTTGTGCGGATTGTTACCGAGTGAACTTTTAGAATGACGATGTAATGGCTATTTGGCGAGTTGTTGGATACAGATACATACATTCATACGGTTCGTAGTTTTAGCAGAGTTTATAATACAGAACGTTTTTTTAGAAGGAGCTAGTTACAAGCAAGAATTTTCAGTGCTGTTCGGTAAGTGGGCGTTGTGAGGCAGAATTTGTGCTTATGTATGTATGTATGTATCATCATGCAAAATACAAGCGTTGCAAGAATGGCCAAAAAAGGATCTGTTCTTTATTAATCATAGAAATCTTCGCACAAGAAGAAACGTTAATCATTTCGATTGTGTTCAGCTATAAACGAGCTACTAAGCCTGTAGCTGCTCTAGTACGACAACCTGTGTAATAATGTAAGAAAAATTGATTTTCAGAAATAACAGATGTGTTTATTTGGTAAATAATTTGTACGCTCGGCGGGGAATCAAATGTGAAGCGAATGGATGCGTACTCAGCCACGAAGTTGATAGAACTATTTATAATTGGCCCTTCAATATAAGAATCTACCATAATCTTTTCCCGATAACAATTTGTTCATGAGTCATACGGTTTTGGCATGAAAATTTGAAACGTATTTAACAATGTAATAAAAGAAAATGCTTAATGCCGAATCATTTGATTGTTTATACTGCAAAATTAATGTCTATATATAGCTGACGAACGCGTCCAAATTATATTCATAAATATATACGTACGAAATATGTGTATCCTACTAACAACAGAAATATTACGAGGTAAAACGAAGGGCGACTTATTTACGTATGTTAAACTGAAATTGAAAGATGTGAAAGGCAGTTTCTAGTAGTTGTGATAGGTTAACATTATATGAAGACACAAGCGTAAAGATTCCGTAAAGACCAATTTCCCTCAAATGCGGACTACTCAGTACGCATATTGCACATTGATAGTATAATATACAAAAACAGCGCACAGGCCTTTATCCTACTTCGGCTAAATCGTGCTTGCAATGTCTTTTGTATGGTGCAGAGACAAAATTAGGAGAAAGAATAGATCGGCATATGATTGAGATTACAGAACGTTACTACTAGAATTTTCTTAACTATCCACATAAAACCAAACGCTATGACTTGCTTGAAATTCGTTAGATTAGTGGTATGGAGAGAAACACGAAAACGAGAACATGAATACAAACAACAAAGGCACACAAATATACTTACGTGCAATTCTAAGTTAAGCTTATTTATTTTTGTCTGTGTTGTATGTAGAAATTTGCAGAAGCGAATTCCCAGTAGCCGTCCTGCCTGTATGCTCCATGAGGTTTATCGCGTGGACGACGGGAAGAGCCGTGGAAAGCTGCTTCAATAGCGATTTCTTCCCATGCTCCCGTGGTCGGCTTGTTGTAGTGTATGTAATAGCTTACTGGATGTATCTGACTAGATGTACCGAAGAGCGACCCCACCAGGGATGCTGAATTGCTGCGCAATACAAGACCACTCGTGAAACGTATTCGTTCGAACCACGACCTAAGGCACCGCTGACGACCAGCGAGAACAAAGGCACGGTCCATAATGGAGACGTCAACTGAAGGAAACCATAATAATAAATACACCCTTTTGAATCTGCAGGTTTACGTGGCATCCTGCTCGCATCGTTTATGCTTACTAATAAGAATATATTAGCGCGTATAGTAGTGTAGTATGGTATTCCAACTATATTTTCGTAAGTTTTCTGGCTCTCGCCTTCCCTATTCATGTGAACGCATTGCCAAAAAAAGTATGTCACGACTATTTTCTATGTAAGCCTTTTTATAGTTACCACAGTCCTGTACGAGATTGTTATTATAAGATTAAAATTAACGAACCTTTGTTAGGTTTTTAAAGTGCATATTTTAAAGAAGCTGTGAGATCGTTTTCGGTGACAGCATTCTTAGCTTAGCGCGTAAAAGCTGGGCGAGCAAGATTCTATGTTGGAAATTGATCGAAGCCTGATTGCGACGGCGCCACGTCTGATTGGACCGACAAAGACTAAAAAGAACAGTAAGTAAGCTTATATAATCGTCAAATGCTCCAGTTTCGAATTCGAGCATAGATTAACTCACTGCGTTTTGCCCCGAATATAGCCGGCCGTCTGAACTGATATTTACTAGCTTAAGGACTCTACATGAAATTCGACACATCTATACTAATACGGTGTGAAATGGTATAATCCGTGTTCCGCCTTTTGCAAGCTGCTTGTACATATCGGAGAGCTTGATGTACAAGTGCTTTTGTTCAACTGCTTGCGGTGGCTACAAGAATAAGGACTCTTTCAGACCAATACTAAGAAACACATTGTTCCATTTACTGTTAGAAAGGTTAAAGAACTTGAGCTCATTTGGGCACCCACCGACCTGTGGTTGGCCACGACGATGCCGCTGAAATTTTTCTGGCTTTGGCAGCTACTCCGACGCAAATGCTTTGACTCCGCCCGATGCACGTGGCCTTCCGTAAAATGGTTCCGCCAGCATTGGAACCGACTAGCTGTTGGCCTCTGCCAGTAGACAATGCATCATGTAGCAAAATATGATGTCGCGAAACAGCGCAGAAAACCTCTTAGATTATCTTTACCATAGTTGAACCGATGGATGGATTCGCGGATTTAGGGGCGAAAACTTTTTCATCCAATGAAGCCAGTTCCAGCAGCCCTAAAAATATTTCCGGGATTTTTCTTCCTCAATGAACCGACACGAAGCTATGTCTCAATAATCCCTTAGTTCGCTTTCCACCACTGCGTTATCGGAAAGATGTCACCACATTGATAACCCATTCATCCATAGGCTGCTAAGTTTATATGTTTCGACCGTCGACAGGCTAACGAGTGGAGGAAGCTTTGCCACAAAGAGGTGAGGAACAAACGACGCGCGGAACTGGTTGAGAAGACGCAGCAGGGCATGAAAGGGTGGCAATAGCTTTGAGTATCGGACTGTTCAGTCAGCTATTTGGAGTAAACTACAGGTCTTTGTCATGTTGGGATGTTCGCCTGCTGGGCTGCTACCACGCTATCTGTTTCAGAGTATCGAATGAAGAGAAAAAAAAACGTATTTCTCTCTCACTCTTTCTCTCGGTGTAGCATCAATGCTATCATTCCTAGAACAACATAAAGACCAGGACCAGACCGAGCCTGAGACGAGATATGGGATTTCTCTTGAACAGGAATCTTTCAGTCTACATAGGGTACCTATAGATGAAAGGATTCTGCCTCGTCTGTGCTGTAGCGACTCCGACTCCGAAAAGTCTCCGAGAGAAGACACGAACCATCGTCGTTTGACTATTGGGCTACAGAGGTTCACGAGCAAAAACGGGCTCTATGTTATGTCGTAAAAGGAAGCAGAGTGAGTGGTCCAATGATCCTGTTGTAGTGGCTGACAAAAATCAGTGTGTATCTCTGATTTGACCTCACACTCGTTGATTTCCGCTAAGATCTTTTTCTTTTTTTTTTGTTCTCTGTTTTCACCACGAACACCAGCATCCGCTTGCTTGTAGCGAAAATAAAACTATAGCAGACTCTGGGCTTCGGCACGGCGAATGCAATGTTAGCGAGTGTTTGCGGGTGTCCGTCAAGGAAGGCCATTTCTGGTTCAACTGTTTCAGGCGGCGTTCGATGGAGAATAAAAAGATATGGCTCGCCAGCTTAGTAACCTGAGTGGTGTTCCTTGTGCTGTATGGTGGTCTTCTTAGGCTGAACTAACTAGGCCTTTGTTACCTGCCGAGATTATTTTTCGGACACCAAAAAAGGTATATGATGAGGCAGAAGTTTGGGATATTGAAAGCACTGGCAGTTCAGTGGCAAAAACGCAATGAAGCTCACGCTCTTGCATGCGGCAGTACTTCATTTGTTTGTCGGTTCGTATTTAAGGGCCCGCTTGGAAAGCCCCAAAGGTCCACGCAGCGCCGAAGTTCGGTGCCCGCTCTGTACTCGATGTTGGGCAGGCTGTAACGCAAGCAGCACTTGAAGGCGCGCGCTCGTAATAGATGTATTGGGAAACTGAGAAAAAGAGGCTAATCTTGGTTTGCCGGCTCATCCGCTTGATTGGTCGTTCACTGGCTGACGACAACCTAATCGCTACTCGCCAAGCAACCCACATACAACCGACCACACTAAGTGAACATTGGAGCGCCAGAGACAAACATACGGACAATCAGGGCATACCAACAGACACACGCGTACAGACTCGCTGGCACCCGTGGATCGCGAGGCCGTCTTTCCTTAGCTTTTTTTTTTCGCCGGATGGAGTTCGCCAGAGTATTAAAGAAGGGAAAATGGAAATATGAGACGTCGTTCAAGTAGGCAGCGGAAGCCGAACGCCAGCCAAGGGCGCAGAAGTGCACAAGTCGAGCCAGAGATTATATTCAAATCAGCAGTATCCCAGCCGAGTCGGTGGAAGGTCTCTGTCGATAACTGGCGGTCAGCAGCAGTGGTGGATGAAAAAGGAAAACGAGGAACGTTGCCTCGGTCCCTTCCATACGTCGACTTGACCCGAGAAGAGTGCACAACTCTCTGCAAATGAAACGAGGAAACGAAACCGACCGAGATGTGGGACGCGCGCAGAATAGCGGGAAGGCCATGGAGTAAGTGGGCCGATGAACTCGCCGCGTCAAGAAAGAGGATGTACAACCCCTTGAAAATTACATTAGGGCTTTGCTTAACTATGTTCCGACAAATCTGGAGTTAGCAAGTTTGGACATAGTACACATAATAACTTATCTCAGAGGAATAAAAAGATGGGAGAAAGCAGCGGCTGGTAGAGTCCAGAGTTCATATTTGTTTACATCAGAAAATTGGTTCTTATAGATACGTTTGATACATGCATGTGTTGAATACGGAATAAGTTTTAGTGTGCGCATGGATGATAGCTGGAGTAATTTTCAAAATATAGATAAAAATAGATTAACAAACAAGTGAGCGCAAATGGATAGTTATCAATTATATACAAACGCGGTTTCCATAGTAAAACACCATGGGACTGGACGTTATAATGTATCATTAAGATGGACTCTTTAAGTATAGATGGCTAGGATTCTTTTATCAGTCCTGACTGAAAATGTCGATTTGGTATGTAGAGCAACTTTTGTCAACTTAATTCGGTTTCTGAGAAACCTTCCTGTATAATTTAAGTGAGCATGATACTTAACTCCACAGTGCTGGCATTAAGATAACTTTGAGCAGCTTAAAAGTATGACGATAAACATCCTCCAACAGTTGAGTTGAGACAACAGTTGAGATATATATATGATAGATAGGTTAAATATAATAGATTTTCCTGATGTACAGATATATCGGATGATGTTAACTTGCTTTCAATTGCACTACATTATCTCTATGCCTATGTATAACCTAGTTAAAATTCTCAAACGGTTCAGAAACAGTTTCAAACAGAACTTATAGGCCACACTGAATATAGAGCAGCTTGCTCTACCTTGACAACGTACGTAAACATTGAAACGCATACTAGAATCTTTTAGGGTCGAGAAAACGGAAAGCATCGAAGATATATGGCTAATAAACTTCTCTTAATGTTCAAATCGTTCCAGAGGTGGTTACTGTTAACAATAAGTATCTGAAACTAAAGAATCTAGTAGGCGCCATAGAAATCTAGCCAGCCGGGGCTCACAAATGAAGGAAAACGTTGGTGGACGATATATTGAACTTCAGCGAACTACCACAAACTATACGTAGATAGCTACCTTCATGTTTCTAGCTAAGCTTCTCTTTATCTATGCAGACGTCCGGTGCCCGCTATATCTGAGCAAAACGACGAGACTTATCTTATTCTATCGTGCTCTTGCTATTCTTGTTCGGCCTTTTTCTAGGCATCTGTTTTCAGACGACCTAAGATATAGAATGTAAAGGCTTACGCGGAAAAAGCAAACGGCCGGCGAAGGTGGCATGAGTTGTTGGCACCAGGCCAGTTAGATCTGAAATCTTCGTCCGCAACACTCTCTGCAGCAGGTTCACAGCACTGTCGAAAAATGATATCCAGACATCGTCTATGTCAAATTCTAAAGCGTCTGACGTTTGTCATTTGGTACCAAGAAACGACGGTCAGCGACGCCGTCTTTTATTACACCGATATATGGTAGGAAAAATTACGTCACGTTTCGAAAGGAACAGACAAAGGAGCGTCAGTGGTAACATTATTAAGATCAAAAACGAAGCAGAGAAATCCGGTAGTTGAAATATAAACTCGGTTGTCAAAATCGACGCGATTACGTTTGGCTATGCACGTAACAACCCTGCGCCATACATATTTTCTGGTTATACAGACGTGCAAGACGTGGAAACGTTTTCACGTATCGAAGAACGAAGCCCTTGAGACATCTGGAGCTTTCTCCTATATGAGCTGGTGGTGAGAGTGGCAAGCGCGCCGTTTCATCAAGGTTTCTTCACAATGCACCAACAGCTCACGGTCTTTATTTCTCAACTCGCTATATTGTAGCGCTTTTATTATATACGACCACGATAGCACCAACAGGAACAAGTATGGGTAAGTGTTTTTGGTTATTAAAATGTTTTTCTCTCTCCCATTTCGGGCATAGCCAACGTTGAACACTAGCTACTCCTTAGGTCTATAGTACTGAGACCTCAGCGAATCTTACTACAGATCCACGACGGTTTTGTCTATATCCAGTTGATTCTGGCTGAACGTCTACGTTTCAAGAAAGCGATCCGGTTTCCTCGGACCGCTATTTCTTCCAGTGTTTATCACGATATGATAAATGTACACACCCTTTATAAGGGGTCGCATTGGCATTTAATTAATTTGCTTGAATAAAATTCGTTTTGGAAATTTGCAACTTTACTTCATCTTTGACAACGACAACCGTATCCGCACCATGAATATACAGGACCTAAAATAGCAGGTTACTACGAATCTTACGCACTCTCTGTTAATAATGATACAGGACATGTTTAAACTCGAAAGCAATGGCCTTGAATTTACCCCACAGCATATGCTCGAAGCATATTATTATATCAAATATGTTTATTAGAATAATTAATGAACTCACTTGATAGGGCAAATAACCTTTCCTAGCAAAAGTAGATAATCAGCCAAATGCCATAGAAGTAATTAAGGTTGTCATTTACTAACGACACTTATAACGCTAATTCCTGCAGCTGCTAAGTGTGATCGGTCGTATGAGACCACCAAATTTAAGGTAATGGCAGGTAGAGTAGCGACTGACTTGTTGTGTTTAACAACAAGCGAAAACAAGCAGAAGCTAGAAATTACGCCGAGATTAATACTTTATTACGGATTGAATTTGATATCTCCATTAACTATCAGCGCAGTAACCTCTGCATCTATCTTATTGAAACCTACACCCATAAGAGTAATTGCTTCATAAACACGATGACCATCACGACCTCCTCAAGTTAAATCGAATTCACAGCTTACAACACAACAGGCCTCAACTATACGTAGCACAATAACTCAATTTATAAGTGACTGGATTTCATGTCCTCCTGCAGTCTCGTAAACAGTCCTGCAAAGAAGCCCTTATTGAGATCCTCATGGCGAAACACATAGACGGACAGTTAGATGTGCTGCCCATTTACCCTTAAGAAGGCCCACGTCACGCTCATGTTATAGGCGCCCTTCGTTACCGCGAGCCCTCCACCAACGGCGGGCCACCGAGCCGATGGCAATATCTGTTCAACCTCTGTAGCCGCCCTGTAGCCCTCACATCAATGGGGTCTGTTAGAAGTTACATAAATTTCGCTTGGTTTGCCCCTAACAGCAAACATTATTGCAGCATCAAACGAACGATAACGGTACTGCGACGTTAGTAGCAGTCGCTGATAACAGTCGTCGACGGCAGCCGGAGTCAGTAGCGGCAGTGGTCAGCAATGAAAGTCATATCACTTATGATCCAAACAGTTAACTTTTGTCGGGCAGAGTAGCAGTGGTCTTCGGACTTTTGTTGGCGGTGATGTGCGCCGTTTACGTGGTGACCAGGGCCCAGCAAGAATAAGTGTATAACTGCTGCTGGCTTTCGCGGTATTGGAGAGCTGCAAAATAGTAACGAGACACTGATCGAAATAACCTGTCTGTTCGGCTAGCTAGCTCATCTTGTAGAAACCGATTGTTTATCTGTTTTTTTTTCTTTATCCTAACCGTCATCAGCAGAGTTGGTCACCATCTTCGCTGGTTTGCTGCATGGTAAGCATCTTTTCGAACATTGTCAATACTGTTGCTGCTATATCTTTTCTTCAGTAACAACGACATATAAAACTAGCTGGTTTGCTAATGAAGCTACCACAGGCAGAAGTTCGTGGCCCGGTTAGGTCACGTAACGAAGACACTCTTCTTCGTTTATGTTTGCATGTTGCGAGTAGTCGCCGTTGTTACTGCCATCAGCATCTCATTCCGGCTGTATGGTGTTACGGATGGTCGTTGCGAGGTAACGTGCGGTTACTTTAAGAGGCACAAATAAAATTCCCAAGGGCGCGGGGACGAAAGGAACAAAGGAAAACATAAATGTTGCCCCACCCACTACGACGATTCTAGCCGCCGTTCTGCGACACTCTGCAATCCTAGTGTGACTCGCTATGCGATCCTCTGTAGATCCAATTTTTTTGTCACGACCGGTGTCTTGGACCACAGCAGCGCGGTTGTCCAACTGGACGTAATCGACTCGTCAAAAAAGCGTGCTCTGAGACCAGATTGGTAGTGATGTAACTAAGCATGCACAAGGCACATTGTTATGGAAGGATTAAGTACATTATAGACATAAAGAGGGACAAAAACGGTAAATGGTGGAAGAGAAAATAATGAAAAAATATTCTAGTTGCCGTCCAGGGTGCTCGGAATTTGCAGTAACCTAAAGTAGAGGAATAGCATTAACTGCCTTGTCTAACACGCACTAAAAAGGTGAAAGAAAGGTATCGACTGGTAGCAGCAACTTAACCAGAATTTGTCGCATACCGGAAGTAGGGCTAAATGGATTCGTTGGATTAAGAAACGGGTCTGCTATTCTATCAATGTTCGTTTGTCTATCGTTGTATAACGGAGATATGAATAGGACTTTATGTCCTATTCATATCCACATAGAAAACACTGTGGCAGATTTCCATATAGCTGACGTTGTGCTGGAAATGCCGAACGCGGCGCAAGCAATAAGGACTGTGGATGGCAAATGGGTTCTCTTTGAAATTTAGAACGCTTTTCCTAACGGCACTACATAGGATTTAATTCTCTTATAACGTTCCTCGTTTTGATATTTGCTGTAAGGTACATGACACTTTACACCATTTCAACGGCTGTTGTGACTTGAGACTGAGAGTTGTTTGCTGGTCGCTCTAGAACCATACGAAATAGGCGCAAGTTTTGAAAAATTTCAAAAAACGCAGCGCGGTTTCGTTGCATAGAAACTACTCGAGCACATATAGTTTTCTGTCACGGTAAAATGTGTACAACTCCAATAAATTGAGTTGGTGATAGTACTAAAACGGTCATCATTCGTAGTCGTGTATGGCATTTGTTTCAATCACTCATACTGGAAAAGTTCGAGCAACGTAACGTAGAGGACTTCCACATTCGAACATAATTAGAATACAAAATGTACACCTAGGCCTTTTTCACTGAGTATAGGAAGTTAACCTGGCAAAAAACTACTCTCAGCTTGATGCTCAGCTAGGGTATAGAAAAAGAACGGAACAGAATGACAAATATACGGGCAATTTTACTTGATCAGTAGTCTGCTGCAAATTCAATCATCGTTATCATTTCCCATGTCCGATAGAAATTGATTTCCGAAATGGCATCGAGATCGCTCAGACTTGATAATGCTCTAATCGTACGTTAAACCTAATGTTAAAATTACTCTTGATGCATTTGCTATTGCCTTTCATTCTACTCAGCCGGACCCCGACTCCGAACAGCATTTGTTAGTAAGCTCTAGGGGCAAAATTTCCTATTAAGGACCGTGCATAGTGTGATTCCGTATTCCCTGTACTTTTTCTCAATGGTTCTAGTTCTTGCAGCAATCGACGGTGGCAACAAACGCCAGTTGTCTACGCCGTTCGTGAGCTGCTATCGATTGCATGACGCATACTATCACTACAGTAAGTAGGTCGCAAGAGCTGGGCGTTCAAAGCGAAAGAATCGCCGGCAAACTGAGGTGTTGGCAGAGGTACCCACTCACAAGAAGCTGAGGAATTTTGCCCTCAACACGGCTATATATATTAAAATCGACGAGGTACTAGTGAATCGTCGAAGGGTATGCAGTTACTCACGAGGTATTCTAGCATATCTTTTTTTCTAACAATATCGAACATCTTGCCGGGCCTCGAGAAGCTATAATTCTTTTGGGCTAAAAATTTTATATCGTAGCTCATTTTTAGTAGATGGCCGAAACAGTGACCGTTTATCAAGAATGACATTTGACATCAGCAAAGAGCTATTGGACCATTCGGCGTTCAGAGTTACTGAACAGGGTCCAAGCCTTAAGGCATGTGAATATAGTTGTGCGTATTTGTCTACTTACAAGGTACGGAATCACTGTATGGTCCTAAGAGGCGGATTTCCTGTTTACCACAATTGCCTAATGTTTCAATGTACGTAATTAATTTTCTAGATAAAGAGGCTTATCTGCGAAATTTCTTCGATAAGCAGCGGCGTGATATACTTGTGAGTGGTTTTTAGACCTGAAAATCGAACGAGATGAACCGTAAATGCGTTCTATCCACTTTTTTTAATATCAACTTATTTGAAGTTGATAATAGGATGAAAGAATAGAGTCTCTTCTACATAAGCATGTCCTCATTTTCTCAGGCAAATCTGAATCATACATTAGTTATGTAATTATCCCTAATTAACTGACATTTTCCTGAAGGACATTTAACATAAAAAGTAAGTAATGAACATTGGAGAAAACGGTATTATTCGATATCATCTGTGTCGGTACCTAACGTTTGAACATCATATACGCTACACGTTCGTGTGCCTATCTATCATCGCAAGGGCATTAGGATTTGTTTTAAAGCAGATCGAACCTTAGGTCGATTTCGTTGGCCGACCTCGTGCAGGCCTTTGAGTATCGAAGCCCTTCTGGAGCGTCAGTGCTGTTGTTGATGGATTAAATGCACGTTTTATTCTGACTTATTCTAGAGATGTTACCAATAAATATGAAGTCCTCAGGATCGAAGTCTTCTCCTGCGATTTATAGCAGTTGATGACTTCTTTCCATTTAATTTTGTTATCGACCTCAGAATGTGTTCTCAAAACAAAAACGTCTCGTACATAATTGCGAACGACGCAAATGATCGATTCCGAAGGAAAAACGATTCATCATTGCATGCGATATCATTGCATTCGCTCACTCAAAGCCGCTGGATACAAGCGAAAAAAAGGCCGTTCCACAAATAGGCAACGGTATGTATGCATAATAATTTTATTACCATCATAAATATTGTACGTCAAAGGAAAGTTGAATAGATAATAAAGCTAACACAGAGCTATTTTAGAGCTGCTTATGCATTTGAATCGAAGTAGATGTCCTTGAGTTAGGTAAACAGGACACCTCTAGTCGGTTTAATCGGCAACACTGAATAGGTATGACTACGTATGAATTCTACAGGTAATAGGTAATAATCGCGTAAAAGTCACAGAATACACCTCATTTCTAAATACGTGTGTGATTTGCGGCAAAAAGTGTTTTTCCAAGGTAATAATAAGTGCAACTGTATTGTAATCATTTGTAAATAATCCATCTGTACTCGTAAAACACGGTTTGATATTGCGGTTTGAAAAGGCCAATTTGAGAATACTTCCATAGCAAAAATCTAGAGATGTAACCCGCTGTTCCTGAACCAGATCCACACCTTAATGTCTTTAAAGTGGAGAAAGCCTATTTTTTTTTAGTAAGAACACATGTAAGACTATCAACAGAAATCCGTAATAAGGTATCTTATTTTTATGCCGTCACTTATACTTTCCTTGACTAACTGTACGAAGGGCATAATCTTGTATTACCATGAGAAAATGAACAGAACAGTCCATATCAGGTACCATGCAACCTGTCTTGCCCTGGCCTGGCCTGGCGCTACCTAGAAAACAAGGTCGTTTCTGACCTACGGATTCGCGATCGATTATAGCTCGCAATGGATTCTTGCCAGTTATTCCACACGGTTAGCTCGTCACCTCTTTTTTATCCTGCGCTTCCCTGAAACCTTTTTATCACTTCCTGCACCGCCGTCATCCATCGATGTCCCTTCTCGTGATTAGGCTTGTCACTAAGATGTAAAACGGCTGGAGCGGCCGACATTGTCCTACTTCTTTAAAACTTACAAATTCCGCCAAAACCGCCCCGCTGATCACTGATGCAAGTTTTATCACAAATTTAGCCCCACGTATGTTTTGCTTCATGCGTTGAATCTAGCGGATTCGCAGTCAATTGTTTATTGCCGAGCTTAGAAAGCGAGCCAACTAGCTCTTATAATTTATGTATTATTAATGTCTTGTCCCATAGCTCAAATCAACTGCCAGATGCATTAAACGCTAACGACTTCCGGGCAGAAACTAGCCAGAGTACAGGACCTCCACAACTTCGAGTCTAGATAACATGGAACAAACAATAGACCATGTTTTCCGGGAATCATAGCTTACGGTTGTTTGTAGGAAAAGCTACAAACTAAATAAAAGCGATTGTTTTCTTAAGAAGTTAATAGACGTCGTGCAATTGTGAAAACAGTACATATTAACTAAACAACCTCTTGTGCAGTAAACAAATGTAAATTGCTAAAGAGGGCTATTTATGTTGGATCATTTGAAGATGCAATTCAGCCCATTTTAAACGTGAACCATGCAAAGGTCCGTAAGTACAATAGTTCCATATGATAGGAATTCGTATTACATTGCAATCTTGCATGTTTGCAAGCACTTCTTGGCGGTATTTCTATGGAAGTTTTGAGTTCAAATTGTTATGTATGGCGAAATTGGATGAAAGCTTTGAGCGTTCGCAGAGAAGCTTGAGGCACCTCCATAAAAGTGACAGTTCCTTTAGCAGTAAATTTTATAATAGATCTATGAGTTCATAATATAGTAATTCGAAGTTTGAACCAAGCAGCATAGCCACCACAATCTTTTGTTTGACAGGCATTTTGGTTACATCCAGTGGCCGCATGAAGGAATGCTTGTTTAATGGATAGGTGTGGACCTACCATTAAGGCCAGGAAGTTGTCAACGTTGTCTCGATAGAGCTTCTCAATGCCCTCAGAGCCCTAATGATGGTTAGAGGTCCCTGTCTTATTACAGATCCGTCGAATGAGTTTCAGAAAAAAAGTCAAATTATTCAGAAGGATAATTTGACTTTTTTTCTCAAATGCCGTCCGATAGAGTAAATCCCTTGGGTTAGCTACATTATACGCTATATATCCAACGAGGCTATATGACTTGTACGTAGCCCGATGCAATCAGCTTCATAAAACGAGCTTTTTAAGCTCAAACGATTTTACTCAAGGTCCAAAAATACGTTTTATATATTTATATAAGTATGTAGCTGATTTTATGTAATATTACTTTTAAAAGATATTCTAGTTCAAGTTTACCTTGAAATCTCAAAATGCCAATACCATCGCTAAAGACTTGTTGTTCACAAAACATTGAAAGTTAGTTCTGCTTCAGCTTCGTACACTTCAGAACCAAGGCCCCCCGAATTGACTTCCTCTCCAGATGTAAATATTAGCTTAAATTAGTCGTAGCAGAATTACCTAGTTTTATTACATAGTTACATAGAGTTTTAAATAATTTTTACTGTTCTTTGTATAGGAAACAATTCTGTGAACACCTCAGTGAACTTATCATCTGTATTACCAGCGGCATAATAAATCATACTTCAGACTAAACACGTCATATTTCGCAAAGCTTAACCTTGAATTTGATGGATTCTCACGAAATCGTTCCCTGTTAGCCCTTTCTTTGTTGGCCAACAAAACTAGGTGCATAGATTTAGCTCATTACAGTTCGGCCTGCAGAATATCTTAGGGAAAACTTGGTCGATTAGTAATCAGATTCGAGCACCACTTAAACGTGCATTGCCCCTTTTTTCTTTACCATTTTATTGTTTTTTTTACTTTGCCACGATTATGTTCAATAAACAGCTCTTTCGCATCACCGCGTATGTTTCGTTCGTCACGAATCAAATGTGCTCGCCCCTTCGACATTTTTTGTAAAACCCTTTTACAAAGCTTGCCCACAGCTGTGCCCGCTGCATGTGCAGTATTTGCCCCCGTTCCTGCCCTCCTTTTCACTATTTCCACATTACGTGGCTGGGGCCCTCCTTGTCATCTTTGTCGACGTGGCAAGCCAATTTGGAGAATCCCACTGTTTAACGCTCATTGTTGGTGTTATTGCTGGTGGTGGCTGCGATCGACTTGAGCGGAATGTTTCCAAGTTTATTCACGTTAATTTTACTTCTTTTATGGAACAACTCTACCCCGGCTGCGAGAAAACATTCTATTACAATTATAAAGATGGCTTGCTCTTCTCTAACGAATGTCCCAGGAACCGATTGTCCTGAACTGCTGCTTGTGATCAGGAGCATCGTTGTGGTTTTCGTTCTTGTAGCAGCGACAATGAACGTTTCGTGAAGAGACGGTGAGATGGCGCCGCCTAGTGACTATCTAGCTAAGTTTTGTTGGGCAGCAGAGGCAGGGGGGTTGGTGGTAAAGAAGTATGCCTATTACAACTGGCTTTTGTCATCCATAATTCCTGTGGTCATGGCCGTCGAGAAGGCCGAGAAGGACGAACCGAGCAAAAAACGTATATTAATACAGCGGTTAGCTCTATTAGGCGGCTTACGCGCCGCTGGTCTATTGTTGCTACTACCCTGTTGACAGCTATGCTCACTGTAGAGAAAACAAGATAGACCGTGACGTAGGACATTGGCCAGGCTTTGTCGGCCAATGAGCCACACATCGGCGCAGTTTAAATATTCCAGCGTAAAGCGACGGTAGATTCCTTCACGGCTCTCATAGCCCTCGCAGATCTTGTTAGTGAAACTGCCTAGAGCTAGCTCCGTTTCACTGGCTACTATTCGATGGCTACTATTGCTGCTATTGCTGCCGCCGGTACTGTTACCCTCTCCCTATGGGCAGACCGACCTATCGGCCGACCAAGCCACGGGACACAAACAACCGACGAAAGTCGCTTATCCTAAAGACAGGTCAAATTCTGAACCCGCGCAGCGGACTCTCTGTGCGCGAAAGATTTCAGACATAGTGGTAGCCGCGAGAATAGTGGCAGCCCACGAGAATGAACCGCGCAACAAAGCTTCTATGCAGTGCCGTAGCTCTACGTCGATAGGACAGAGCAACTAATCCCTCATAGTGCGAACGGGTGTTCAGCTTCCGTCTGATCACTTCTGGTTAGTTCTCTTCTGAATAGTCCGTTCAACCCGTTCGTTCCTCTGCGCCCTTTACGTGTATCTGGCAGATTGAGCAGTACCTAGTTGCGGCTGTACCTTATAAACATTGTTAGGTTAAAACCAGAGAGCACACATACACGGGTAGCAGCTGGTTGCTGTCGAGAAGATAGTCTGTAGCCACCGCTGTCATGACCATCATCGTCATCGGTCCTACCAAAGACATTGGAAGGCCTCTGCTTCTACAACCGTCGCCACTTCCACAGTTGCTTCCATCACCTGCCACCGCTGCTGCTGCTGTCACGGCCACTGTGGGCAAGTGCTCTCTCACCCGTTTCACCATACCCTCAGTTGGAGGGGGCAGCTGCATGGTCGTTGTATCTGCCACTTCCCTCGGTCGAGGGCAAAGCGCGTGTGAGGTCCTCTGCTGCCTACCTTCCTTTCCCCTTAGCTGAGAGTCAGGACCAGCGGCAGCAGTCGCGAGGGCGCTGAACATGGAGGGCTGAAAAAGAATTGAGGCTGTTCGCTGAGGCTAACGAGATTGTGGCTGGCTAAGAACTAAAGGTTGATTGCAACTGTTGTGAATTGTCGTAGCGGCAGGGGCTGTCCTGCCTAACGGTGGTAGCTACTCTTGCTACTGCCCGCCTGTCAACTCGACTAACGTGTCGTCCAAGTAGAACACTTCTGCTTTTGCGACCCCCTGGGGCACACGAGGGGATTGTGTTCATGTATCGGTCTCTGTGTTGGTATTAATGGCCATTTCGTCGCCGTCGTTGTTTGCTACCCCTTGCTATCGTCGTGTTTGGTTCGTGTTCGGCCGAGTTCGATCATTTGTCGTTGTTTTGTTTTGTCGATCCAATGTCTCTTCACAGCTTCTTCTTCGTTTTCATAGTAGTCGGTCGCAAACTGCCCGATGCGAAGGACTGCGATATGACGCTGACGTGCGGGAAAAAGTGAGAGTTTGTCGTCTTCGCTCGTCGTTGTGGTTGCGTGAGTCGCTCCTGTCTTCCGGTCAGCGAGCATGACTTGCAAGGCACGGTAAGTTGGATCATTGGCTCGCTTACTGAATCGCCTATGGAAAAAGCGGCATAACCGTGGCTAGTGGCCGGCCACGAATAATTGTATTAGACTACAAAGAATCACATTGTTATTATAAGCTGCTTGTCTGGCAAAAGGCCTTCTTATTTGTTATTTACTCTTGTTCCTTGGAGCGTGTTGGTAACGTGCGCGAACGAGAGAGGAGCGCGTGAAATCCGTCGAAAAATAGCATAGTGCGAAGGAGCAAACTTCATTGGACCAATTTCATCATCGATATTGACGATTTCTACCGACGACATCAGGGCTTATGAGTCATTTATGCCACAGCTTTTCGGCGTGATTCGAGGTTTGATCTTCGTTATAAAAAGTGTTATTTTGTGGATGGAAAGCATTTATTGAAAATTGTGGCCAGCCGGTAACACTCTCTTCCCATCCTCTTATAATAATATTCATCAGCGTTTTTCACTAAAGTGCTATAAAGTGTTCGCCACTGTTTTCTACTACAAATATTACAGTTATTGCCTCTGATTACGCTGAGAGCACTCGATATATCAGTAATACTTCGACCTCTGATTTGATGTGATAAAGTTGACATGCAAGTTACTGCGTTTAAGTTATGACACACTCCTATTTTTTTCGTCTTCTTAGCCCATTACCATTCTGTAGTTTATGTTCATCCCCTGATCTAATGGTGCCGGTTTACCTGTGTACGTCTGATCGTCGGACATAACCGGATACAACGTTATTAGTGTTCATCATGTGAAGGAAAAATGTTTGTTATGAATTCTGGATCCATAACTACCTCAACTTTTACCAACGCCAACAACAGCTATAATTAGCGGGTTGTAAAAAAAAGGCCGAATTTCGTGTCCTTTGTCATCTGCTCACAATCCAGCACACATCGATTCACCGTTTCGTTTCAAAAGACTTAATTGTTAATCGTGATCTGACGCTCGATAAAACCTGTGACGCTCGCTTTACTTTGTTTGTCACCGCGGCGCCGCAAGTTAGTAGCGCGCTATTCCGCCTCGCTAGAGGTCAGGGCGCTCTAGACGCCCTTCATTGAAGCGACTCCGGTGAGTACCAATCCACTCATAGTAGAAATAGTAGAATGACGAACCCGCTCCTTTTCCCTTTGTATATGAGTATGGGTTATTTTCTCAGTGTCCATCTACGAGTGAGACTGATGCGAAAGCCCCAGATCCACACTGTCACGGTGGAGCAAACAGCTGACGGCGTGCCAACTTTCCTATAGTATGTAATGTAAGGTAACCCTATGGAGGCGTGGGTGTTATGTCGATCAGACGATACCATAGTGCTCCTTCCGACACCGCTACTTCGCACTGCTCGCACACAGCTTGCTACAATATGCATCATTTTCTGGCGGCGGAAAAGGCGAGGAGGGGCAAAAGGCAGGGAAGTGTACTCCTGTCTGTTTATCCGCTCCATGCGAAAAACTTAGAAATCGAAAGAAAGCCAGTCTTCGCCGTTTCTGCACCCATGATTACTGCTGTTGTCGTCGTCGCAGCTCGAGCAATGTTAGACAATGAAACCAACCTCGTTTGTAAATGGCATTTACAGCAATAACAACTGTAATGGTAAGTTAGAGGAGCTCTGTTCATTTGGTGATCTCCTGCTTGTTGTCTTTCGCCTTCCACTCATTGCGTCTATAGAAGTTGCGTTCATAGGAAGGACGAAATATTTGATAGAAAACGAGAACAATCCTCCTTGGACGGTTTATCTGCAGCTCTGCTGGTTTTTGCTTATTTTTTTGTCCATGGTTCTAATGCCGCTAGCGGATTAAGTAACCAATCAGTGCTAATCATCATGGGTCTTCGAGGGCAGGAATGAACGCCGGAAGATGCCCCCACGTTACCACAGACAGACAAGGGGACAACAAATCGGGAAACAGCAGCAGTAGCAGCAATCGCTGATTTCGGCCACTACGGCTTTCGAACACGATGCTAGAGCTGTTAGTCCTTTTAGCTGCGTAGTAGTCGAAATTATCATAACTTAGAAAAAGAATTGCCACCCTTGTTCTTTGTCCCCCATATTCCGTGTGCTTTTTTTATTAGAGAAGTCTACTGATAGAAACACAATCACCGAGTCGCGTGGGGATCTCTGTACGACGACACTTTGCCATAGAATAGCATGTGAACGCATCCGGGACGAGTGCGAGCGCGTCAATTCGTCTATCAACCCACAGATTGTACACAGACGAACCATTGAAATGCGCTTGAACCGTTTCCCCTGAACGAGCAACCCTTATCAAGGTTAATTATGCTAATGTGTACGACCTCACAACCCCTTCGGAGAAACCATCGTTTCAGAAGGTCCTGGCCCACAAATAAGGGGGATGTCCAGCAACCCCGTACGCTGGCTAACGGCCCATTGGGCAAGTTGGTAAGCTGGTGACTGCTGGATTATTTTATGATTAGTAATTCACAATGGTGAAATGTCATAAGGACGCAGATAGAAAAGGTAGCGGTACATATATTCATAGCACGCCTAATCAGGAGTCTT
Organism: Varroa destructor; assembly: GCF_002443255.2. NCBI lineage: Eukaryota > Metazoa > Arthropoda > Arachnida > Mesostigmata > Varroidae > Varroa > Varroa destructor. The sequence continues at coordinate 17,693,960 of NW_019211458.1, forward strand.
TTTGTGCTTAACGGGAGGGCTATGCCAAGCAGATTTTAGCGTTTTATTTTGCGATTTTTTATTTTTAAAAAGCCAGTATTTTACCACGTTATGTAATACTATGATTAATCGTATGGTGGAATCCATTGTTTCACGAGCATAATTATGTCATTTAGCTAAATTACGCTCACAGAAAGGTGTATACAAATAGCACTTAACATGGACCAGCACAGCAAAGCTTGTATTTTGAAAATAAGATTCTAAATGTTGCACCTATCGTTCAATCCGTTCAAAGATGATCCACTTAAATGTGTTATTTGCATCTTCTTCTCGTTTTTGTTTTCCCTTGCCAGTCTTTTTCCCTCTTTGTTATAGCAGAATAAGAAACGCTTGCCTTAACCCGCGTACGCCCAAAGCCAGCCAACACGCTTAATATTTCAACCTTCATCGACAGCATTCGCGGTTACTGTAAATGTAGCTTCGACCTCGCCTATTTCATCTTGCCCTCGTCGGCATCGTTGATCGCTGACGATGCTCCAACACGTTAGTAAAAAGTGTACAGCGTCATTTCTAGATGAATTCTACCTGGCTCTTTGCTAAATCAATCGTTCAGCCAACAGGGTGGCTCAGTGGCTTCATGCGAACTGATGGTACAGCTGCTGCTGTTACAGCAAGAGGCCAGTATTGGAAACGCGCGCGACGAAGCGAATCCATGCGCGCGTCGACCTCTTGAAGGCTTCCGTGCTTGCAACCTGATTTATCCCGATCGGCTAGAACTGAACCCAGAGTCCGTTTTTGCACTCTCCCCGTTTGCTCTTCCCTTCTCGATTCCTGTTGATGGCTCACACGGCCCTGCTATTTATCTGGACTTCGCGATAAAACTCGGTGGCCTGGACTGGTTACCAAGACTACTAGCGACACCAAGCGGTGTTCGCTGTCAAAGCCTAGTCCGACTAGTATTGCTACTATTATAAAACTGCTGCAGCAATAACAGAGGTAGCGGTTCATTAATTCGAGTAATGGAAAAGCGCTGGGGCAAAAACAGCAGCGGCAGCTATCGCCTCTGAAATCTCGTCGGCAACATTTTCTTGTAGCCGCGTGAATCTTTTGTCGGCCTTTCAACTTGCGACTATTTGATGGCGTTGCTTGTACCTGCATTAAGGTAGCTAACACAGTTTCAGTTTAGAGAAGGCCTCAAGGCGCCTCAGCGTCAGCCTAGGAGCGAGTATCCGAGTGATAGCTTCCGTTCAAAACGATGACTGGGAAGTGATGAAGTCTTATCTCACGTGACACGAGGTACGGGCAGCTGAACACTCTTTGATTCGGTTAAAAAAATCGGGCATAAGATATTTTTTATTTGGGATAGCGTTTGGTCATTATAGCTCTAATTCAGTCTTATCCAATTGAACTACGTAATGCTGTTCGACTTGAGATATTAAAGCGTGACGCTCGTAGTAGCTTAGGTACATACGGAGAAGAAATATTTATAAGACGCAAATTTACTAAACGTCCTGTAAGCCGAAGGTAATATTAGGTATACACAAGAATTGTTCTAGTGCTTATTGATTCAGAAGGTTGATAAATCGAATAGCGTTGATACATCAGACTACGCTTAGTACATTATACACCAGATCACACTCGAGACAGCTTTTTTTGGATCTGTCAGCTTCCGTAACACCTTCTCGAGCGGCAAATCAATAAGCTTTCTTGAACACGTCGAAAAGAGAAGTTTAGGCCTAATATTTGTGTTTGTACGACATCAATTTTGAGGCGTCGTCATGAATATAATAGCGTCGAAGATTTGATCCAAACATTTGCCCCATCTCCTCAAGCCGCTGTACACAGGTGTGCGATGTAGAGAGTTTGCTCTTCTTTCAAGACAAACTTGTTTTAGTTTCTCAGCAAATCATGAATTTCATTCGTCACGTTCAATCCTAAAGCCTGGTTTTGTCTGTGACTCGCTAAGCGGTATTAGAGATGACAAGGGCTAAGTATATGGGTTGATTGCTTGTGCCAGCCGTACCATTAACCGGGCCATAATCTGCACAAGGTCGTCGAGAAATAGAGCATGCCGAGCGGCATCGAGCATACAAAGCAGGAAGCAACGCCCGCTCGCGGAGCAGACGGTGCTCTGATTGCGGTCTAGCAAGAAGGAGAGAAAGGCATAACAGGAATTGAGAGCTGCAGAGAGGTTGATCATTCTGTATCGTCTCGCAGCATAACCAGTAGCAACATTGGTAAAACTTGCGGCAGCACTAACTATCAATGGGAGTCTTCATTTTCACTGTCGGATTCTACTCGTCGGAGTCAGATTAGTTTAGTGGACGAGAACGTTGCCGCTTCATTTTAACTGGTTTACAACTACCTCTTCAAAACTGCTGTCTAACGTTTTGGCATAGTAAGCTTAACGCCGCTGCTAATCCTGCTTCTCAGACTAGTCACGCGCACCCTCGTAATCGAAGAGAAAAAATTTTTGGTCCACAATCTGATATTCCTTATCATCGTGCTTTGTGAATTATAAAAGGCCGGACGTTGGTGGTTCACTGTGCTTTCAGCAGTGACATCGTTTTTGGAAACTTCGCCACTGGCAACATCGTCATAATAATGAAACATAACATTTTTGCCACCCTAAACGAGACGACGATCGCCTTTTTACGCATTGGAATGCCAGTCTATTCAGCTCTGGTGCTCCTTTAGTCCTGCTGCTCTCTACTGCTCGATGAGCAAATATACCCGCCAATAAAGATCCGAACAGGTTGCAACAGACGAACCGCCTGTTTATTTTTCTACGAAGGTAACGCTGACCGTGAAACGTGCGCGTTACATTGTGGACAAAAGAAAGGACAAGGTAGGACCATCAAAAGCTGGCAGTGATCAGACACAGACGAGATCTGCAGTAACACAGCTATTTTCAGCAGGCTTTAATGCTCAAGAATAGAACAGGTAACAGGGCGGTAAGAAAGTGGTGGCTTTAACGGATAAAGAAACGCATCTGCACGAAGTATAATTAAGTGGCTGGACCTAGTATGTTTTACGAATCCGAAGTAATTTGTGTTCCGGATGAACTTCTTCAATCAAGGAAACGTTTTGCGCTTTTCTGAGCCTCATTACCCACGATGACACTGACTTCACAGGCCTGCAGGCTTTCGGGCCTTTAAACCTGCCTCGAGTATTCTCTCTTTTTCATGAAGAATAATCGTTTGACATAATGCTACAACGTAGCAGGGCTAAGCAGGCCCAACAGGCCAGCCGGCAGCACCCGACGTCATAGTCCGCACCCAGTTGTCAGTGCCCCATTTATGGAATTTTAGTACAGAGAAGGTCCTCTCTTATTCGGAAAAAGGGATAGCGTGAATTGAGATCTCGTACGTCGAGGCGTCCGTCTGTCTATCCGTTCATTACACGTACGTTGCAAAGGCCGCTGGTCCAGCTTTATCCACGATGGCGGCATTTTTCTATTTAGAGTACTGGTGAATTGGAGGTCACGCTCGCCGACAAATGGTTCAGTTGCATGTCTTTGAATGTCTCTTTTTGAAGATATGGAGGGGAAATCGGCAGCGATTACGACGTAGATAGATATCTAGACCTAAGTTGCTTTGGAGCGTGCGTACGTATCAATATATTAGTCTTTGTTTGTTATATCGCGCATAATCGTTGTATGTGATCTGAGGTCCTTAGGACAAGGTGATCTGATTACTCTTGCAGGTCGCTGGACAACTGGAACTACTATCGGAAGGTGATCTATTTGCGTGTATGAACTATGAGCTCAGCCACTTCCAATATGTCGGTCTCAAACTGCACACGTTTGTGAAACATGCTTCGTCATTTAGGCGATCTCCTTCGGCTGTCTGCATGATCTAAAAATGAAATATTTGATCAGTAGATAAGACGATTTTCCACGCAATATTGTAATGGTATGCTAACTACCCCTTTGCTAAAGTGGGAAACATAAAAAAGCTGCTGGCGTGGCTAAATTATATAGGACCGAATACTGACGTCTCCGTGCAGTGCACGTCAAGTAATACCGTACAGCGGCTCCAGTTATTGTGACAAATAAGAAGCTAGAATTCTTTAATATGTCCTCAGTATTAGCTAGTTTAGCAGTAGCTGCTTCTTCTTGAAGAGCCTTATGAGCATAGATCCACTTATTTGAAACTTTATTATAAAGAATGATAAAAGAGGCCTGAAAGGTCGGACCGAAGGTCTGAGACCTGACGTGCACGGTACTGGCACCGTACTCTCAGAGTAATCGTTTTGGCAAAATAAAACATTTTCAAACAGTATTTCGGCTGCATTGACATAAATGAATAAATGCATTTATCAGCAATGAATGATCATATAGACAGACGTTCTTGCTCGCTGCTTTCTGTCGTCTAGTATATATTGATCGATGTGTACGCACCTAGTTATAAATGTCAATTTTTCTAGCCTTGGCTGATAGAGAGATCGAACGCTATTGTATTTAGTGTTTACATAGTACCTTGCAGGTGAATAGCACATGTTTGCTATTCATTACAATGGGTCATTGTACAATATAACCCGAATATCTTTTTATCAGTGACTGGAAAAAATGCCTGAGCAAAATTATTCATTCTAGAGAATATATATTACCCAGACTTTTAGAAAACAAAACTGATAGGGTGAAACAGACAGCTATGCCCTTATCTAAAACTGCAACTATTTCCGCAAATTTGGCGCGGCTCATGTTTATTGCCTACCAGCGTACCTGTATACTATAAATGTGTGACAGGTTTCCTAGTGGGGCAGCCACACGATACGGGCAAATTTAGGTACAGGAAGAACTGCGCACCTACTAGTGGTTATTTTGCTATTAGCCTTCTCGATATCCTTGAACCTCTTCTCTTGGCATCGTCGCCGTCAGGCAGCAACGCGACATCCGACCGACATGGTGGAATAGCCGAAAAACGTTATTCCTTTTTCTCGACGGGCTAGTCGGACCTGGCTGACTTTTTCAGCGTTGCCCAACAGGCCACCAGCTTCCGGTCACTGCCGGTTTTGGCCGGTCAGCGCAGCAGCATAACAAGCGGGTGCCTAATATACGAGAATAGAAAAAAAACGGCGTCATAGAAAGTGAAAACAGAGCAAAGAAAAAACAAAGCGTTGATCGGGGCTTCTGACTTCGCTTGCCTGTTTTTCGGAGCTTTTTCGTCCCTGCTATTTCTATGGTAATAGTGTCGCGCATAGTCCCCGTCTTAGCAAACCAGATGCTCATTTAACCAGCGTCCGTTCAATCAAGTACAGAATTAAAAGCTAAGAAGAAACGTAGTTCGTTACAGTGTTTACACACGATACTTTTCCAAGTGACAGATAGGACCAATGAGGTGCTGCAATATCCATGTCTAAAGGTTCTTTCTCCAAAGAACACGTTGAACTTCCATGTTCAATGTTCCTGCCATACGCAAATTTTGAGTTATCCGTGCCGATCAGCGCAGCCGTCGTGATGGTTTGAAGTTCTACAGGGCACAAACAGAGAAGTCTCAGCCTTGGCTACTAGTTTTTTAGAGTAGATTTAAAAATCCCTCGTCTGGCGATTGCTATTTCTCATTTATGTGTTTTTCCTTTTTCATCTTTGCCCTGCTGGGGCACTTTTCCGAACACCCGCAAGGTCCATTTTATACAAGCCAGTTAGGTTGAGTGCTGTTACCTCACGACCGCCAGTAGCAATGACAATGTGTAGATCGGCGATTGTCCGACTTTCCGGCTTAGCAAAGCATATACCCAGAAGCTGGGTAGAAGAGGCAGAGCTGGAAGAGGAAAAATTTGTTCTTTTGTAACTATAAACTTGGGTCTATATCAGTAGTTCCGGAAGCTAATCGAAGGTGGGGCCGTTACGATTTGGAACCATAGAGTACAAGCGGGAGCTACAGTAGAGGCGACGTCTTTACGTTTCTTTCTTTACTTTTGCCGCCACGTGATAGGGCTGAGCCTTCTATTCGGGTAAAAGGGGGATCGTCACAATAGATGGAGGCCACTCATAGTGGCAGTAATAGCGGTAATAGTAACAATGAAATTATCCACAGGGGAAAAAAACTCTCAAGAACCTATCGCTCAAGAGAAAAAAGCTTTTTTTCCGAACGAAGAAGGCTTCACTCTTTGCGAGTGAAGGAAAACCCTTTTATATCCCATCCATGCTATGAAATCCTACTCGTTCCTTATGTGTAGAAGAAAAAGCATTGCATTTCGATGGGAAAGCAACATGTAGACAGCCGTACGTCCTTGTATTTGTTGCCGTTCCCCTGCGTTTTTTCCATGCTTCTCTATTTTTCTGTTACATGATACTGGAAACTCCCGATAACAGACACGCTGCTCATTCGCACCATGGGACAAAATCATAACTGGCATATTTTCTGCGCCTCTTAGGGTCTAATAGCAATGCAGTTCCGTTGAACACGTCTGCATTATGCAGTTCTGTGAAGTGCATCTAAAATAAACTTACAAAAAGAGATTCCAGCGTCGGCACCTAGAAGGGTCCTACGCGATCTCGTCGGGGGTGTCGTGTCGGCAGCTTAGCATTTTCCGATCATAATATTACAAAGGTTACAGAAGCTGTCGCACTATATAACAGCTGTTGCACCTTGTGCTTCACGTTATTACCTGCAATTCGTCTTTGGAGACGTGTTTGCTGGCTTCCTCGTCTTCGGTCTTGTTTAAGGCAGACGGCGTAGTCGCTACGCAGAATACACTACCTTATAAAAATCTAGTGACGCTTTCTTGACTCATACATCCATGGTTGTATGCCCACAGCTAGATACGCTCACGAGGCCATACAAAAAGTCGAAAGCTATTCTTCAATAAGTTATATTTTATGCGATTTTTCCTCATATCCTTTTGCTGAAGATTTTTTGGTACAAAGCACGCTTCCTGTGCGGGAAACGTTTTTACCAAGTGCATGTGGCCAACTCTATTCACACAGTGGTTACGTTGCCAACTTTGAACAGCTGTACTATGGATAGGACACAAAATGGCGGTAGATGAAGCGGTGTCAAAGTGTCTTATTGCCTACGACGGCAGCCGTTTGAGTATATGTGTACATGGAATCGTAAATATTTGACTTGTCAACGCGTACCACATCAGTACCACTCTAAATAATTATTGTTGTATTCTCATATAGAAAATATTAAAACTACAAAGGCACAAAATAATTATCTATGGAGCTTCCCCTGTGTCGTTCCGAGATATATTTGACTCGAAACAACGTAATTGCCACCCTATTCAGGTAATCGTATAGTATATGAAATAAAAGCGTACATATGTTTCTACTGCTTTATTCAGCTTTAGCTAGCTAGCTAACCCAGGAAACCTGTAGACCGAGAAGATGGTCACCGCATCGAGATGACAGCCTCGTCTGCATTTCGTGTCTTTTCTTCGCTTGCGCAGTGGAGGCTCCGTAGAGGTATGGCAGTGTAGCAAAAATATTTGCCATTGCTTGGGTCAGGCATCGGGCGCAAAGATTTGCTGTACTTAGTAAGGATCGCCGGTTCAGTTGGAGCAAACCGTAGACAACTTTAAGTAAATATAGCATCGATTTGAAGGCGTGAGTAGGACTGTTGGACGATGCGTGGCAAACTCTCGTTCGTAAGAACGCACGAAAGTAGACAAAACAATGATCTGCATAACAGTACACGAGAGACCGTCTATTATTGAACAAAAGCGATTAAAAAACCGAACGATCTACTTCCGGTTGGGGTAGTGCGTTGTTTTAATTTCCTGCATATTGCTTCCGATCTCCAACTATCGAGACTACTATAAAAACTGTATAGTCTTTATGGAGCTATCGGGAACCGGCAGTTGTTATTTCAATGTATTAGAAGAATAATAATACAATTATCGTTATCAATACAATAGACGAGCGTTAGCAGTAGCCAGCACGTCTCGTCTACCCGAGGTCTTTCAAAAATGATGGCATTTTTCATCGTTTAGATAGACAATTATAACTGTCTCTTCACTAGATTTCAGTAAAGCAATCTCTTCTCTTTTCTCGAATCATTCTCGACTAACGCAGAAGGGTTAGCCTCATTTTAACCAGCAGCCATACCCCAGCAAAAGGTCAAAGTCAAGCCCTGACTTCGTCCAGTCGGTCTGCTGTTGGAACTGAGTTTATTTTTGCGAAATTATTTTTTGGGACGAAGAGCAAATGGTCGAAAATTTTGAAGCGAAATTTAGAGTAAGCAAAAACAAAGAGGACGCCATAACAGCAGCCGCGCTGACCCACAGATGACTAGAAGCATATAAGAAGTAGGTAGAAGTGGATACCCTCCGGATCCTCTTCGGCCAGTGTAGTACGATAGTGATAGCCAGCAAGCCGATGTCGCCCGCAACCCCTTGTTTTTCTCTCTGTACAAACGCGCAGCACAAGAGGATTTCTTAGTGATGGAAGCAAGACCGTCCTCAAGGCAGTGGTCGCTGGTCTTAACCCCCAGTATTAAGCAATCCCTTGGTAGTGCTATTAGACAGAGACCGGTTTTTGCAGATGCCTTCGTCGCTATTTACTAGTTAGATTGCTTTCCTTTTAAGCCTCACGTTTTTATTCCGTATTGACAAAGATGCCATTTCATAGGATTTCTCAAGGTCCCACCATCTACATATATTGTTGAATCCCGCAAGCAGACTCGTTAGACGACCTTGTGCCACTACTTCGCTTTTGTGTCTGTACCTTTGTTATACATGTTGTTTTGTTGCTCAAAGTCGATGGCTGAGAGCAGGAAAGGCCAACGTGGTCCAACAAAGAAAAAAGGAAACCTTTTTGGTAGTTTATGCTACAAGATCTTTGAGGAAGCAATATTTTTATTCCGTTTTCTCAAGGGAAAATGCACTTGTTAACGTTGACCAAAACTGATCACCTGTTTTTTTTTGACGCTGATCATTACCCACAGTCGCTCACTCTTTCCTAATTCAATAGATGTTCTCTAGCTCACGATGTTTCGGCACTAAGGTTTTGCATGTCGTCAGTTAGAGTTTGGTCGTCAAGACTAGTTCTTTTTTCTCCTTTCAGTTTACACTATTAGATTATTGACAGAACTGACGTTAAGCCCTCTGTCTGTTTCTGCTTCCGATCGTCCCGGATCTTTCACTAACTCATGAAGATACAAATAGGTCCACTACCGCTGCGCAGCATTTGCCTTTGTTCGCGATCTATTCTTTATCCAGAATCCTACTATTGCGTGCGCTATAGCTATCGCCATTGGCAGCACGAACGTTTCGACTAGCCGCCTAGATGAAAGATTACACTACCTACAAAGAGTAACTGGGCTCTCGACTTCTGCTGCTATTGTGAACTTAAACCTTTGTCTATTTTTCCTATTTCTGTACCCCGCAGTATCACTCTCTTTCTTTGTCTTACTTACCGTCTCGGTTCACTTTTCCTTGGAACCCCTTTGCCTTCTATAGAATCGCCAGGATTGCTCCGTTTGCAATGACATTAACAGCTCGACTCCATCAATGAATCAGGCACAGTAGAAAACAACTCGGCTATACTGTGCAGAACACAAGGCCGACGGCACACATCTGTAAAAAAAAAGAATGACAATAGTGAAAAGCAAGATCAAGCCAAACCCGAGTTGAACTGCGGTCCGCGTAAAAAGATACATTTGCTATGTATGTCCTGGGAGGCATCTGCGGAAGAAGCCTGCTTGGTGGTCGGGTAAAATAAGACGGGGTAATGAATAGAGTGATGCAGCGTGACCGCTGCGAAAAGATGCTTTTCTACAGCGGTCACGTTAAATATCCGCCAGGCCGCCAGTCAGTCAGTAACACACAAAGCCCAAGCTAGGAAATAATATAGCAAGACTTGAGGCCCCTCATCTGCCCTCTCCGCCCGAAGTCGTGGAGTTCGCATAAGAGCCTATTCAATGGAGCTAAACGGATGGGCTTAAAACGGCTAAGCCTGTACCAAATATTTTTGTGTAAAGATCAGGTAAGCGACTTTATAAGGCCCAGAGCACCACAGAATACTATAAGGCTCAGAGCAAACGACAGTTTACGAGAAAACGAAGGAGAGATGACAAATAAATAAATGGTTTCGATCGTCCACTAGTAAAGGTAAGGCGTGCGCACTTGCTACGGGCACTGTCGTTGTCATCGCTTAGGAAACAACAGCCGAAGAGAAAATTCAGGGACACTAACGTAAAAAGTTGCGTGGTACCTGTAGGGGATGGAAGAACCGTGTGCTTTACATACAGCTAGCGAGGCACCTATCGACGCAAGAGCAGGTTTATAGCGTCAGCTGGCAACCTTATTTTGGAGCGAACATATCACTTGCGTAGAGAGAAGATAACATTACTGAAGTGAAAACGCAAACTGCAGTTCAAGGTCCCTGCCCATGATGACGATATGGTTGTGTTCTTAAGACGACAACTTTCTTAATTACAGCAAACTCTACATCTTCGGCCAGATAATACAGACATTCAGTGTATGTACAATATTCCACCTACCGACTTTTGAGCCCATCCTTTCCCCTACCCTGAGCTTCATCAGGCTTACCTACTTACAACTACAGATTCTATTGGGGGACAGACACAGCGTCGTGCACCCTAATCGTGTACTTTAATCGAACATGCAGCAAAACGTATAGTATTTTGGACGCGTATGCTAGATGGTAGCTGCCCTGGAAGCGACAGTTAGAAGCGTACACTGATTGGGCCACATCTAACGAAATTAGATGCCTGCTTTACTTGGGTACCTTCAATATGATGATGATTAGTATTTTTTTAAAGGTGTTTTTGCTAAACGTTTCGTCATTCTGAGCTTCTTTGCATCGGTTTCGTCGGCATTCAATCGCGCCCGTAATAACCGTACCGTGTCTCCTGTTCTTACGGAACGATGTCAAGGAAGTTTTTAATGATAGATCATGCCAGGTCGAGTTGTTTTCTGCATATCGGAGTGTTTCGATCGTTGCGGTTACCAATAGCGAGTAACTCTCATTGGTACAATTACTGACTTACCTTTGCTAGCTAGGTGCCTTATTGGCACACAGGAAAAGAGGCGGAAATTGAATGCGTTGAGGTTCGCTACTGTATGGGTTTACCTTTAGTAGCTCCACCCTTCGATCGGATACTGCTAATGGGGTGAGGCGACAATAGCGGAATAGATGTCCATTTAGTCTCGGTGTGTAAGACGAACGTTTAATCATTGGGTGCGTTTAGTGGTCGGCAGGTGCATCCGTAACCGGTCCCCTTATCGACCCGCTTTGACAGCAGACTCTATCTGGCATCAGGGAATGACAGATGCCTTGATAATTTGAGCTAGTGCAGTTAATCAACCTAGACTAGTCTCTATTTTATTCTCCTTGACATAGCCGGAAAACATCAAATAATAGCAAGACGCAGCTGTTGACCTATTCCCCAACAAAATATCGGACGATCATCTTTGGGATGACCGGTTAGACCGTTATTCGATTGAGTAACTGAATTGAGTAAGTAAACGAAACAACGTCAGTCTCACGGTAGTTAGCTTTGGTCTTGTCGTCTGTACAAACAAAAGCGACTATTTATAGTCGTTGTGTGCTGAAGAAAAACTAGCGGCGCGCCTCTATTATTATTATATCACTATTTGCATTACGTTTGCGATTGCAGTTGATGTACCTGTATGTCTATGTTGGAAGCATTTATCCAATATAAACTTGGCCGAACGTCGTTCTAGCTAGGCTGGCTGCTCTCGACTCCGGTAAAGGCCTTCATCTCAACAGTCGAAGCACGATTACCTCTCTAGTCGAGCGTTAGCAGTGACCGAAGGTACGGCAGTGGTGGCGAGGCAGAAGTTGTACGCTGCAGAAACGTTAGCACTGCACGTTAGACAGCTGGGTAGAGCTGTACTGAATACAGAGAAAGAAAGACCATCTAAAAAATTCACTTTTAATTAAATTATATACCATCGAAATTTCTCGTGGAACTGAGCTGTTAGAACCTTTAACGTTCCTCCATAGAACTTTTAGTACGAGGCAATAGTATATATAGCCCGCATGGAAGCCGTAGTGGTCGGTCAGCGTATTGACCTAATGTTCATCTTTTTTTAGCGAATTAAAGCTCTGGGCAAACCCAAAAGCTTGTACGGTCAAAGAAAACAGGCTGGGAGCTAAGTGAAGAACGTGTCGACAGTACTCATCGTCCGACCGCTACCGACACATTCTTTGATCTTCAGATAGAAAATGGTAGCTAGTGGTGTCGAAGATAGTAGCACATGCATTATTCATATCGACTCCATGCGTAACTGAAACAGTGGTAGTTTGGATACGTGTGAACTGAATGAACGTTTCCTCGACGACCTCGGATTTACGATTTTCCACCACCGTCCGCTATCGCCTAGAGTTAGAAACCCAAAGCTTAAGTCGCGTAGTAAGTGTGTGACCCATTACCCCTAGCTCGTCGCAGACCATTGACCATCAGCTAACAAATTATTTTTTGAGCGTCTAAATCTGCAAGACTCGAGTGCGCATGTCTGCCAGCCATTTTTGTTAATGCTGAACGAATGCCTGGGTATCAAGTTTTTAAATCAGCGCCGCTTTTAAAGCAGTTTCAGGCACGAGTAACCATGCCCGATTACAAAGACACAGCTAAGCGCACTGGGTTAATAAAACACACGGATAGATAAACGCAGATACACAAATACATACATGGGCAAATTAACTAATACTGCGTAGCAATACGCCGAAAAAAGGATTGCTTCCGCAGGGAACAACGTAACTAAAAAAAATACACTGATTATTCTTCAGCCAGGTAAACGTCATCGCCTCGATATTCTTGTAACAGTCAACCTCACTATGCAGTATTATATCGGAACCAGTATTGTTTGAAAAACATTATGGATCATAACCCTTACAGCCAATCTAAACTTTACAGACTATTACTTTCTCCTTATAGAACAGAGACCTCAATTAATTTATCTAAGTCTGGTACGTTTGAAATCACCGGGTGAGTTTCCTGCACGAAAATGGTGTATTTATTTTCGTTGAGTGCCAAATTATCCAGGTCCAGAGGGTGCTGCTGCTAATTAGATAAAATTTTAAAATAGTTCTTTGTTCGAACGTCCCAGAAAGTCTGTCACTTACATTTCTGGATATATATATATATTTGATCCAACTTAATATTATGGCGCCGAGTAGACTGGCACGTGATAATTCCAATACGAGCATTTGCTATATCGATCTATGTGTGACTATTACATTAATAGTATATGCCCCGATAGAACACATATCGCTATGCACGGACTGCACGATTCAAGTTAACCTGTAACAAACTGGTAAGTGTGATATGGGCATCTTTCGCTTTGGACGCTGTACATATCTTGTCGAGGTAAATCATTTGTTACTCACAAAATAAATGCAATTTGCGAACCGTTAGCGACATCTCATGCAAGGTCAACTCGAAATCGGTGATCAGACAGCACTGCCGGTAATAGTAGTAGGTATTCTGGTAGTTACAGGGGCGTATTGGCGCAAAGAATATATATATATATATATATAAAATACAATAACGCCAATAAAACTAAACAATTTCTCAGTAAACATAATAATATCTCGATAAGAGGTTTTAACACTATCAGTTTATGGCTAGTTGAATTTTAGTGTGCGCTATGCTAAAAGAAAACTCTATACTATATACGAATATGTACGCTTGCAGGAGATAATCGTACATTTATCGATTTACTTTTCCACCTCACGACCAGCCGACACCAAACAGCCCAGTGGAAAAGGCGTACACTATTGAAGCATCAGCACATTTGGCTGAGCATAATAAGTACCATCGCTGGCCAGGCTAGGCCAGACCCAACGGTGCCAAATTCCATAACGCTTATTTACTTTAAGAAGCAGGCACGAACAGAGTTCAGGCAGGCTGTCGGCAAGCAAGCCCAAGTTTGAAACCGGCACGACCTGCTTGTTCCAGTCGGTTGCTTATCTTAGGTTTCGGGGGCTGCTGTCTCACCTGATTCGTCCGTCACTCGTAGAGGATTAGCGGGTAAGCAAAACAAAGAGGAACTTTGTATTTCCCGTTTATGTGCAGTCCTCAGTATGGTCGTTTTTTTCTGTTCTCCTAGGCAACTTCTAGTCGCTGCTCTTCCTTAAATTCCCTTTTCTTTTTTCTCGGTTATTCCTCTCGATTCACCCATTTGCCTACAGTGTGTCTTTGTCAAATCACGTGAGGCACTCGTCATTCCTCTTGCCTGTCGAGGGGGTTCCTGGTTTCGGCAGCCCATAGTTGTTGGGGTTGTATATCGTATCGTTCTCTGTCGTCCTCTTCTCCCTTTTCGGCTACCAACCCGCCACACATAGTTATGACGATGTTCTTCGCTCACCGGCCTTTCTGCTACCTTTTCATTCCGATGTACAGTCGGCAGTTGTCAACAGAAGATCGCGCGTTGTAAATACCCCCCAGCACGCACACCTATATCCGTTTCTTCATCCATTTTACCCCACCCGTTGGGTTCGGTCATACACAGAGACCAACACTGTCTGATGATCCTTTCTTTACCGGCTGCGATTTTTTCATTATCGACGTTTTCGGGATTTCCTTAGTTGGGTGTTCCTAACTGCTTGCCTTCTTTTACCACTCCTATTCTGATTCACCTTCACATTGCTTTCCTTTTTCACGCCTGTATCCTAAAGCTTGTCAAGATAGCTTAACGATTGATTGGGCAGCATAGTATAACGGATAGGCCACGGTGAAATGGAAATGAAGAGGCGGAGATAATAGCTGCCAGAAGACTATCGAAAGTGACGGGGTTGTGCTGTTATCTTTTGTATGGGGCCTATCCGCTAGCCTGACTCGTACAGCCAATGCGTTCGCAATAATTAAAGTACGACAGTTGCTACCACTCGATAAGAAATAATAGCGTAATAGTCACGGCCACGAGTGGAATCGGATCACAACATGGGTCCGTATAAACATGCACAGTGTCATAACATTAGTGTTTTGGTTAATGAAGGTCGGTTTGATGGAACGGTTACTCCCATGGCCTGACCATTGAGTATGAGAAAAAATAAAAGATAATGTGTGGAAGGTCATTTTATCTGACTGTCTGCAGCGATGGAATGACATATTCTAAATCTCAAACTTCGCAGCGTTTTCCAGCCAGGGCAAGAGCTGCAACGGAAGCAAAGAATAGGATTAGATGGATCACTATGAAAGTTAAATGTTTCTCTGATCCTGACCAATTTAGACGTAACCAGTTTTTCCTCTTAAGGGATTGAAGTTTGCCAACTCAATGAGATCGTCAGCTATGTAATTGTAGAGAGATTAGGTGAATGAAGCGAAGTCTCATAGTTTGTTGGCTTTCTCAGGGCCTCATGGGAATAACATATACGAGGTGTTTTACTGATTGTAAGCAGAAATTATATTCATTTGATTATTTTTACTCCACATTTAAAGCCTATACGATAAAGTTATGTATTATTTGTATCTGCGAGATGAAGTAGGCGATAATGCCGGGAAGTTGAAACCAGAAGACTCCCGATTTGAGTCCGATTGGACCGAAACTGATGCGGCCTTGTATTTGTGAACGTGTTGATTTAAAATTTAATAATTATGCTTTCATTTACGATGTTCATTATAAAGTCAACAACTTTCGGCAACCAAACAATTTCTCGCTTATCTATAGTTCTTAACATTGTAACCAATACCCCTTATTATTATTATTATTATTATATTTTATTATATATATCTATTATGTATTATTATAGAATATATTACATTAGACAACGCTAGCCTTTTCAGCCGCTTCGCACCTAGCAGAGCGTTGACGATGCTGCAGTCTTTGTTTCTAATAACTTTAGAACGATAACTGTAAAGCAAACTAGATTTTCTTGAATCTATTACCGACATGAAGTTATTAATTGATAACTTAATAAATCGATATCGATCAGTCATTAATATGTTAGTTGTTTCTCTAAAACGCAAACATGGCGACTCTTTTTTTTTTGTTTTTTTTTTTCTTTTCTTTGCAAATACTCCGAAGAGAATCGAATAGAAATATTCTATGGTTTGCCGAAAGGCAAGTGCAACTAGTTAGTAGAATGTTTCGAAAGGCTGATTTTGAAGGAAAGGATAAAGGAAATTTGGTTTCTAGAAAATTTGATTCGTTCAATTAAATCCAAAAAAAACAGACTTGGCCGTTATTTGATGGTCCGACAAAAAGACATCATGTCTAGTGTAGAATTCATTTCTGATATTTACAATACTATGATTGCTAATTAAAATTGCTCAAGGGTAGAATTTTACTGCCTTATAATTGTGCTTACAGTAACAGAGCTGTCACAGTGGTAAGAAAACTAGTGTATTTAACTTAATGTGCCTAAAGTACCTTGTGCCCATTAAGTTCCCTGCTTTTCAGTTCAGATTTGATCCCATTCTACGAACTTGAGCCGGACAAACTACGGATAACTATATGGCCTGCACATCCTCCAAAGTACTAACTAGGGATCATAGACAATGGAACTTACTTGAGAACACAACTGATAGATAGAAGCACTTACTGACCGCGGCTTTTTATTCGCAGATCACGGGAATAAGCGATACGCTTCTCTAATTGAACAAACGAGGGGCTCAGAGACTCGGCTCTATTTCAGATGGAAACATGTGCCCTATATTTTACATCAATATATTCTCGGATCTATCCATACCAACGTACAATTTTTAACTTCCTCTGAGAATAAGCGATTTGCCCTTTACATCCTGATGACGAGTTGGACACTACTATACTCATTATAATTATATAGAGGATAAAACTTAGCTCGGGTAGGGCTTAAGGCTGAAGTAAATACATATTCAACGCTAAGTTGACCTGTTTCATAATTGAGTAACCGGAAAATTAAGTACTGCTTAGCTCATTGGCTGAACAAGCAGTGAGGGATCACAGGATTAAGGCTTATAACGTGATATATTCTTCATTATAAAAAGTGTTTTTGATTGGATGCCTAGTCACTTTCCTTTTTTAAATGTCTTGAGTCATTTTCAATATACTTCGTATATCAGAAAAATCTGGAAAAGTTATAGCATACGAGACGTAATCAGTAACATTCGCTAGATCACCAGGTGAAGGACCTGCGTAACAGAGTCCCTAATTATCAACGCTATCGAAAATTATTACCGAGAGTTTTCAGCATTGTCCGTCCTGTTTCTTTGGACCTTACTCGTTACGTTCTTAAGATGTTACATAAGCAGAGTCGCGACAGTGGGAGCGATCACAACGTCCTTCGATGTTTGGTACCCAACGTCCGTTGAACTCATCTCGTCGTATTCGGTCTTCTCTACGACTTGTACGTCGAAAACGACTTAGAACAAGGCGGCCTTTCTGATTTTTCTACCAATCTTGCCAACACTCCCTCTTCTTCTTATCTGGCCTCATCAGCCTCTTCTGTGTCTCGTTTTCGTTCCCTTAACAGTTCACTCTTAACTGAACCTTCGCTTCGGCACCTGAATTTTCTTCCAGATGTTTGTTGGTAACACGGATTGAACGTATAGTGGCAACGGGCTTGCAACGTAGGCTGTTTGCTATGTTCGATCGTATCCCTTGACACGGCCCGACGCTTTCACGTCGCCTGACTACGACTGACTTTTTTCGAACGGCCACTGGCCTGCCCTTGTGTTTCCGGACTCTGTGTTGCATCTTCTTTGCTTGTGGAAGGACAGCACATGCGGCTGCTCGTCGTTTTTCTAGTCCTAGCGCTGTGTTCGATTATCACGATAAAACGGGTTAAGACGAGGGAAAAGCTAAGGTTAAGAACGAAAAGCCGTACTGTTTTGGATGCATGTAGGGCGTAAAACGTTGGAGAAAGCGCGGATGTGTATTCTACCGCCATGCACGTGCCACGCGCGCGCCTTAGTGAGTCTTCCTTCCATTCCCTGTGTTCCTTTTTGTCCGGCAGTCTCGTACATTACCACCTTTTTTGCTACCCTTTAAGCAGTGCAGCAGTCTCGCACCTGCCCAAGAACAGCAGTCCCTGCATTGTCTTCACACCAGCGGACAATACAAACATCGGGATGTTAAAATATCGGGCCCTAGAGTGTGGAGATTAGAAAACGCGGAGGCCAAGAGATTCTCTCGCATCGGCTGGCGCATAGACATCAGCCTTGTCTCTTTCGCGCTGCTTCCTCGCGTTTTCGTGAACGACCCGAAGAACGAAGAAAAGTGAGGATATAAGCGATGACCGGGCCCGGATGGCGAGCGACAGGACGTCACGGCATCGGCGCCAGCTTTTGTAGCCGACACTTCGGTCGGACCCATAGTCGTGGTGGTGTCAACTTATTTCTTGAAGAATAACGGGTGCTTGCACTCCGACGCCCCTAACCTTTGCCATCCGCAACGTCTCATGTCGTAATATAAAAACGTATAGGAAACGGCGGCAAGCGAAGATGAGCGCGTATAAAAAAAGATGCATGTAAGCGAAAGAAACGTAGTTTTCACCGTGCTACGGTTCTGTAGCTTAGGAGATCTGTACGTATGTATGTATGTATGTAATGATTGCGCGCATTGACGGTTTCTGGATCCTGCTATAAATAGCACGTTAACTAGATTGAACAGTGTAGACTGCACATAGGTCGCTCGAGAGCACGTTTGACTATTTTTGAAAAATGGCGGGATGACTAAGCGCAGGAGGCGGCCACTGTGATATCGGATCTGGTGCATATTGCTTTTGCTCATCAACTGCATTTACGATATTCCTTTCGCTTCGAGTTTCTTCGGCTAAGTAGAACAAAAGATTTTTTCAAGTTAAATAGATCTTTTTTGAGAAACAATTAAAGAGCAATAAACTCTGACTACGCATATCCGCCATTGCCATTTTATCCACGAACCCGATTTTAGTAATGACCCAGCCGCTACTGGTGGAAGCGTCTCATGTACACAATTCGATTTGTTTGGATACGATGTTTGTTAGTATTTAGTGGCTGTAAATACATGTTCGACCAATAAGTAAGCAAGCAGGGTCTTTCGACAGGGGCATAGTCTTTCAGTAAACCGCAATACTGCTGATTACTATCTTATCAGCGTCCTTGAAGCTGACAGCATACTGACGCAGTTCTGCTGCACATCACGAACTGACACCCTAAAATAATTTCACTCAATTTATAATCACGTACACAAAAACTTCTACATACGATAATTCTAGCTCAAATCCTGTGTGATTGTTTTATTTATACGAATATGTCGGCGTCAAACTTCAAACGCGTGAGCCTGGTATTCATCAAGAAACCAAGCTATCAAGCACATAGAATTACGTGAGTATCATTGATAGGGAAGAGCAATTGAATATAAACACCTTTTTTTCCAAAACGATCTGGATTAATGGTATCACAAGTAAACATTTTTAATAATCCCGTGATCGTGGTGATTTGTAACGCTCATCTAATCTAGGTCCAGAGTCGGAGGAAGTTCTATGCATTACCAACTAACAGGCTGTATCTGTAAGTACAACGTTTGACCAGAAAAGCGCGTGTCGCCACGGCAAGAACGTCGATACCACTCTGGAAACGTACTTTAGATATGCGTCCACAATCAACAGACGCAGGATCATTCGCAAAGAGTCTTAATGCAAAAAAATAAACAAGTCTTCCTATTAGAAATACGTACAGAGATGCTCTGTGAGCAATTTAATCTGCGACTTATTACATTGCGGCCGTAAGTTAGGTCGAACGAGCTAGTGTCTTATGAAAAAATCAAAATCGTTAGTTCTTTCTTATATCATAGTACCTACACCGAGAAGTTTAATTATTTGCGTAGAAGTACCGCGAAATGTATGAAATTTATTAACGTTTAGATCGTCCGGTCATGGACATCTTTGCGATGTTTTTAGTGTGGCCTTTGGGCGCCTTTTTGACTCTGCGGAGAGAAGACCATAGTCGGAATTTTCCCAAACATAAACATTTGGCCTCGTTTAAGCTGTTTCCTTGGTGGTTACCCACTCATTCTCCTAGCTTCTGAGCATATTTACTTGTCAGTTTGCATACTATAGCCTCACGCACTAGTGAGCAATTACCACAGGACACTCAATGGTTTTTTCTCCTTTCTTCATTACGGACACCGGAGAGTTTATTGCGTGACGTGTCAGCTCATCAAATTTTGATAGGAAATTCGCTGCCTTGGTCAATAGGCTCTCGTCAAAATGTATTACTGCGTTAATTGTATTTGGATAAACGGATTTGTCGCGGTGTATGCTGTCTGAATTTTGTATTGAGTCCTGTTATTTGATCAGCCTGGTTTGACGCTTTTCTGCTTTTTCTTTTTGTTGAGGCCGTTGCGTCGCGAATCCTTTACCGAACACAAAGTCAGTAACGGCAGACTGACCAGGGCTGGGTTGAACAGACTGCTTTTGCGACGTCATGTTAATCTGGGCTGTGAAGATGTTACCCTATATTTATACGTAGCTAGGTGAAGCGTGTCCTGCTGACCTACGAAGGCAACTTCCCACAGCAGCCTTTCGGGTGGATCTTCGTTCACTGACTCCATGTGCTTCTTAAGAATCCAGCAAACATCCATCTACTCCACACATGGTCTGGTTTTATTGGCCACAGTTCGAGCGATAGAGCAGGGATATACTGCCAACAGGTCACTGCTTGCGTTAACGATTCCGCTATTCCACTGCCGTATTTACTGCCATTGATAACTTTCGAAACACGAATTTCAACCGTAGGTTAACCACTGGTCAAGCCATCCAAACTTTATCAAGATCACTTTTCCTGACTGTAATCTCTAGGGGCTTGTACAACATACCGCTTAGGGGATGCGGTAAGCTTGCGCGTGCAGCATGAGCTGGGTGGGTAAACTAACGAACAAATCATGCAGTCTGCAATACCTAATTGCAGGAAGTATTCAAAGCTAGTCATATAAAGTTACACGTATGCATTTGCATCATTAGCTAAATAGCATAATAATAATAATAAAAAAAGCTCTGAACCCTTTAAGAATGTTTTTTATTATTATTTGCTTGAAAAACTAACCCATGGTAACTTCGGATCGGCCAACTTTAAATCAGTCCATCAACCATTTTACCGGGAGTACGGAAAAACACGACAGATAAAATTGACACAATTCAGGTTCTCGTTTCATCGAATGGCTTAGCGTAACGAGACGTGACGGTAGCCGCTATGACGTACATACCCGTAAGCGTTATGCCGGCAAAACAAGAGTTGAACCTGTTCAGATCAGCCTCCAATAACGATTAACGTAGGATTATTTTGGCTTCGAGGACGATCACATCGTACCTGTACCATAATGGCACAGCCGTTTGTACCTGAGCGGCTATCATCGAGCGAGCTTAAAATGTATTATATCCATAATATGATCTGGAAAAAGGAAATCATTATTATCTGAAATGCACTCTAAATGCGGATATATACGTATTGGCGAACGAGCGAAAGGGAAAGAGAACCAGTAACAAATATCGAAAACATCCCGCCTTTAGGCAGAGCAGAGCTTCGGCAGGGACCTATCACAGTCTGATCCTATCACGCGTTTCCTCTTTCAACTGCCAGTAGATGTGTGTTGTCCTCTTTGTCCAAAGGCATCTGGCGAATTATTAACAACAGTGTATATGGTGCATACACAACACACATAAGCAACAGTGACTCGAACAGGACTGAAGGAAAACAAACCATTGGCAGTCAGGGGTTCTGTATCAGAGGTTTAGCGTTAGTGGTAATTGGTCTTTGCAAAAATTAACCACATACTGTTGCCATCTGCGTTCAGGAAATAAGTGAGGATAACAAGAACAAGTAAGTTGTGCTACAAGTTCTTAGACATCAAAGACTACTAAAAAGCACGTCAGACTGTCCCAGATTGCCGTGCTGGAGCGAGCTGACGAGACCGTCGGGTGGGCTGCACTTGATTTTTTGGGAGTTGCTGCTTTATTACACTTCCGTTTATCAACCTTTCCACGCACTGGGCATACTTTACGGAAAATATGATGAAAGCGTGCTTGGGCCTTTCTTTCAAACAGCCAGATGCGCAATATTGCCAAATGGGGTAGAGGCTGAAAGACAACTTTTAAAAAGACGCTCCGTAACCGAATCCGCCGGCAGTACCACATTTGTTCGGGATCATTCGCTCAGTGCACTCGCTGAGTATTTCAAGGCTAACTTCTCACAGTCACACACTTTTGAATTAACCCAGATACTCCAAAGGCTCGTCATCCGCTTGAAATGCAAATTACAGAGCACTTCGATCAAAAGGACATTAAAGACAGCTGCGTGGATGTCACCAACATGTTTAGGTCATAGCGCCACTCGGCGTCATGGTACTGATTATTAAAGATTCAAAATAGTAACTCAACTGAAAAAAGTGCAGAAAATTTGAAAAGTTACAATGTTCGGTAAATATAGTATTCAACATCATCTTTATCATAATGCAATTTATTATAGTTTCATCCGGACAGTTAAGTTCTAGCTCGGAACGTCGATTGGTTTGGAGGACGACAATCTGCTTATAAACTGTCAACATGGCTTTTTAGTTTATAGTGCCTTCTAAATAGAGTCAAGGATTTTCACAAACAAATATATAAACGCGAATCTTATATCCATAAGTAATAATCCATGATAGCGTAACCGTGTGATTATAACTAGCTCCACGCAGTACCGACCTTGTCCAACCTTGACAACTCGCGATTGCAGAAAAGAATTAATGGTAATGGTAGATACGTAAAGCTACCTATTAATAGAAATAACGAGGGGCGGCGCTGTACTCAGTCACTGCGTCGTTGATTTAACATTTTCACATACGCGTGTTGTAAGCGAGATTCCAACAACTCAAGATTTACTTGATACAAAGATGAGGTCACCTCCAGGTTGGCTGTACATGTCAGTGGGGTCAGTGGAGATCTTATCGCTATGATAGTTGTAGGCGGATCGCAAAACTGACGGTGGCCATAGTGTCTATGTAATAGTCCCTTTTGTTCCGTCAAACGTTGGACTCCTGGTAGAGATTAGACGGGCCTCCTTCACGTATCCTTTCAAGTCTAAGCCTATAGTCAGTTTTCTGAGGGACTCTGCGCTAAAGCCTAGAAGCGGAACAACTGTTAAGATGAAGAAACTCCTTTTACATCACGGAGTGCACTCAAGATCACGGATGTAGTGGATACGGTGTTTAGCCGCAGTCGATCGCGCGTGTGTTCCCCACGCGCATGTGTTTGCAAAGAGAAAAAAGATCGAAAAAGCTATGTTTCACGAAAATGCATAGATATACATTGTGAGGTAATTCGAGATCCAGCACGCCCAAATGTAATACGAACTTTCTAATAAAAAAGGCATCAAACGAGACCAAGTATTGATCTAGCGAGCCTTCACTTATTAGACAAAACTTCAACTTCGGTCACCACTTTGGCATGTGGACCACGGACATTGCAAACAAAGATGAGTAAAACGAATACCACCATGGAACTCGAGTTGTCCATCTGTTTAATGAATAAACATAATTAAACGCAAAGTTCCTCCGATGTCGGTCGAGTTATTGAATGGAAGGTGCACTTGAGCCGGTGTATCTATACCTACACCGAGGAATGTCGGCCATAGTAGTTTTATTGATTCCATTGTGGAATCTAAGTGACCTATTGAGATCGCTTTCATTATATATTTTATTATATCACTTATTATAGTCTAGACAAAGGTGTGTCCGAAAGAATGGGGCTCATCATTAATTTCTTTTTTACCTAATATTTATCGTATCTCGCAACCCCCATTTAAGATGCAACGAAGAAGATAATTGTTTAAGCATCATAGAGCGGCGCCATATGCTTGACAAGACTTCTTTAACTAATGCAGATACTAAAATAAACATTACTAATACTTTCCACCGCTACCTAATAAAACGTAGATTGTCTACACATGCAGGAATACGTAAAGAGGTGCTTGCATCATCAATGCTTACACATTATCAAATAGTAGCCGAATTACCTTTAGGCTGTTTATTACAACCCATCTATTTAGGTGCCAATTTATTCCTATGTGGTTTGTGCTCTTATCTTTTTAGACCTTATCTTCGGAATCGGGCTAACATCGTTCTAACTCAGCGCAAACGATCCCTGACGGACCAAATGTCTGCTTATCGCTGCAAATTCTTCGCTATTTGGCGATTCGCCCGTTTGGTCGGCCTTCTTTTATAGCCGTTGTTGTCATGAGCAGTTTCGAGCAGCTGCTCTTTCGGTCTGTCGCTCCCTCTGCAGCAAGGACGAGCTAGAGTTTGGGAAGCAATTTGGCTCCCTTTACTCCGCCGGGCCTGATCCATTCTGGATTGGCAACGCCCAACTATTCTGGTACAACGTTAACCCATTTCGCTCCAGTTCTCTATACTTCATCATTACAATTCGACGACATTCCGCAGCCACGCAGTCTGTAGCTGCCTCCCTTGCCCATTATTTTCTGCGTTATGGTATGGTGTGGCTTTTAGACTAGCTAATCCTAACTAATGACCAACGTCGTTCATTGATCTGTGGCTAAATAGCATCGTATTTTTCTGGACTCATCCGCTCGTACGCCGTGGCTCGCCAGGCTTTGGTAAGCTTGTAGAAGGTTTGAGGAATCCCCCTAGCAGATGACGCATAACACACTGCATCACTACGGCACTCGGCTATCCATGGCCTCATAAAGCCTGCCGAAAGCCTTTTCTGTCAATGACAAGCCTTTCCGCCATTCCGACACACAATTATACAAACCTCTCGGCAGATGTCTACGTCCACCGCGACTTTTGCGAATCCCTGAATATTTCATTTGCTTGGGAAACGAAGGCACAGCCTCTCGTTTACTTCTTCGTTCTTTCGCTCTCTTTTTCTCAGTCACTATTTCCATGAACGAACAGGCTCTTCACATAGCTAGTCTGTCGCTGTTCCATTGTCCCGCATGGTGAGCCCTAACCTGATCTGCCTTTATGATCTCCTCACTACCTCATATATCGTCCCCGGGGCGACTTTTGGGTATGTGTTCATATTGGACGCGACCTGTCGTGGTGCAGGATGATGCATCTCGTTTGCCGTGTCAGTCACGACAGCAACCGTAGCAAGCCAAGAAAAGCAGCGACAGCATCAGCAGCAGCCGAAGGGATAACTCATTTCGTTTGGATATAGAGACAACACCAAAGATAACGCAGCCTGCACGTCCTGACATAAGATGTGGCAACAACAAAAGCCTCATCACGCCAGACTTTAGGGGACTGAGCTGGCTAACTCAAGCCGCAGCCGAGTCTTCTCCGTACAGCCGAAAAAGGTAGAATCGGTGATTTTCTACCATTCGAACCGGGCCTTCTACTTTTGCTTCTGCATCGCCTGCGCTGCCTGTGCCGTTCTTCCCTTCTCGCGGTTTTCTGCGCCTCTTTCAAGGCGAAGGCCAGAGCCAACCAAACCATGGCGCTCCACACTTCCACACCCTTCTGGCTCGCTTGTGCCTCTCTATGCTTTCTAGCGTAGCAAAAGACCTCATTCTTGCGTTATCGTTTGCATGATATTCCCTATTCTCGCATTTCAGCCCCTTCTCGTTTTTCAGTTATGGTCTGTCTTTTGGTTCCTCTTTTCTCACCTTTCTTGCTATATACATATAATACCGTAGCCTGCTTCAGACCCTACGTTTTGCGTGTGCTCCAGGAAAAGGCTATGCAGTACACCTCAGAACGCGTTTACGCGCACAATCATGCGGGCTTGTGCAGGTGAGACTTGCGCATGGTTGTCGATGAACGTGTATGTTCTAAGACGCCGGCTGTTCCTCATAGGAATAGGAAGCGAGTACGACAGCGAATGGGTTTGAGATGGTCGACAAAAACGGATGCAGCGACTCCAATTTCACTACGTCACACGGTGACGTTATGCTCCGCGACGTTTAGCAGCTGCTACGTGCTTCGAATAAACTAAACATCAATGGAAAATATGGTTTGAAGAAACATGGCGTTGCCTATGTTAAGAAATCTTACCTACGTTTCCCTTACTGATTCTATTTCTTAGTATGTAATGCTAGACTTGGCTAGCTATTAGGTTTCATACCGGTCTGTTTAAGGGAAACTAATTTGCTGCAACTGCAAATTCTATTCCTCTGTCGTTCGCCTTAGCACCTTCGTATCGCCAAACCTGTCCTTATCCCATTGTTGACCGCCTTTCTGGCCAAGTTAGATATTTAGTCGAAGGGTGCTTGCCTCGTGGGGATGGGCGACTGGGCAACTCCAAGTTTTCAGGTTATCGATGAATCTGTTTATTGCCATGAATGGCATCCTTGGCCGAACGCTGGGTCAACAGTTGTCGGGGGCTGGCATAAGATGCCAAAGGAAAACAGCAATTGTGGGGAGGCACCTTTGCTGCAAAGGTATCGCGTTGTGGCTGAGGAACGCAAGCCCGTTTATTCCTTCAGGATAAGAAGTCTAGAAGAGCGTCTTGGCATTAATAAATACAGAAGAACGGGTCGTTCGAAGTAAGTTAGGAAGGAGCGCGAAAGGCTGTGAGCCAAAAGCACAGCAGTTACACGATATAGCTTGTTTCGTCATGTAAGGAACAAGAAACGAATAGACACGACAGGAGCCATGCAAACGTGGTGCACGCCTTGGACAGTGACAGAAAGTGGATGTGAAGTAGCCGAGTGGCAGTTGCTATTAACCGTTAGCATTATACCGATATGCTACGGTTTACTCCAGTTCTGTCATTACGGCAACTGGAACAGTGGGGGACAGTCCGAGTGCGGAGTACTAGGTTTATGGGTTCTGGAATAAGACACTCAGCGAAGGCTTCGTATGGTTTTACTATCCCTTTGCGGTTTCGTTCGTGATTGTAGTATGAGGATGACTTAACAGCCTATATGATTAGT
This sequence comes from Varroa destructor, assembly GCF_002443255.2. Taxonomy (NCBI): domain Eukaryota; kingdom Metazoa; phylum Arthropoda; class Arachnida; order Mesostigmata; family Varroidae; genus Varroa; species Varroa destructor. The sequence continues at coordinate 17,720,713 of NW_019211458.1, forward strand.
TAGAGACGCGGATCATGAATCGAGAAAACTAAAAGAGACAGCGACGTTCGTGAGTCAAGGTGACAACACAATAACGGTTGAGGTGCAAAGCAAATCGGTGGATAGGTTAAGAGAACTGCGCTAGAATGAACTCTATAAATGGACTCGAGAATGAATGCGATAAATGAAACTTTACTACAAGCCAAATGAAAAGTATGAGTAAAGAAGGGTGTCATCAATCTATCCGTCATATAAAGTAAACTTTTGTTACTGTTTCAGTTCAAATCAACTCTTGCCCACACTGGAAACGAACGTCAGGTGGATGGTCGCACGGTGAGAGTTGGGCAAACCGCTAGCTTTTCAGGAGAAACCTCGTCTTCGTTCGCATCTGATCGAATCAGTATCTATTTCATTATGGCTTTACGGTAGATAGGACAAATAAAAGAGGACGATGTTTGGAAGTACCACTACCTGGACCGGGAAAGACCTCCAACAAGACGGCCCCGTTTCGCATAGAGGGTACTAGCACACAATTCCAGTCCCTCATCCTAGCAGCAGTAGCCCTGAAGACCAAATAAAGCGATGACAGCATCAGCAAATGATTTCGGCCTCATTTCACAAACAAAACAAAATCGCATTCTCTTTTGAAAGTGGATTCCACAAAAACAAACCCTGTACTGCATCAAGTCAGTATATTAAACAGTTTCGTACGAATAACCAATTTAATACGCAACGTAACTCTGCTTCACTGTATAAAGATCTGTGATATTATTTAGATATTATCTGGGATATAGAATGTATTCAAGAAGGGCGTGAATGACACTGGATTACCTGCAAATTACTATAATCATCTGCAATATTATTTGACGTTATCCGATAAAATTTACGCCCATACAGACATACATATAGATTATATGTGCCGCCTTGGCATTGCCGCTCGTTCGTGTCTTTTGACCTAGTCTCGTTTGCATTACACGATGCGATTACGTCTAGGGACCATCAAGATAAAAGACAATGTCGATATTTAGGCTGCGACAGATGATCTGAGTTGGGTTTCTTATCGCTTTCGGCACAATGGCTGCCGATCGACAAATCGGTATTCCTGTCTTTGACGCGTAGAACGTTTACATGCCCACGAGGCTAAAAACTGTTTATAAACCGGCAAGTTGTCCACGACACTAACGACATACCTTAGCAAAACCTGCATGCTCCTGTGAGGAACTAGAGCAGGTAGCCGGCGGTTTGATCTAGTTATTCCTCGACACCAAGCAGACGATCATCTTGTAAGCCGAACCTCATATTCAGTTGCCCTCCGTTCCAACCGCTTTTTTTACCTCTTCCCCTCCTCTTTGAATATAACCGGTCGCCCCAACACCTGGCTTTCGTAATCTTCTACTTGTAGAAGCAGTGTGTTCTAGCTAAGAATCGCCATGAGACAACGTGACAAAGTTGGCCTGGCTAACTCCTGATTTGACAACGCTTCTCCTTCGTCTTGGCTAGAATGATCGCTATTGGTCATAACTATAGCAGTGGCGCTGCAGGTTAGCGTACAAATGTTGCTTGACTCCTCAAATCCAGTGACGTTGACGCGGGGACACCCAGACGAGTCTTGTAAATGGCTGATGCCACCGGCGTAAGTGCAGATACTGCTTAGGCCCATTGTGGTCGTATTTGCTTGACTTTTAAATAGCTTGCCTTTACTCCTCGCATAAGTTCTTGAGCTACAAATCCCTTGATCTTATAGCTTCGTTTGCCATCAAACTTTTCGTAGACGATCTGGATGTGTTCACATTGTATGAAGCTAGAGGCCGAGGTGCAAATGTTTACATACGACATACAGATGTAGATAGAACCGTGACACGGCAACTTGAAAAGCTTAAACCAGCGGAAGTGCGCACGCAACCGCCGTCGTAGTCTGGGCAGCAGTATCTAGCTTTTGGCTGCAGTGCTCGACCGGTCGTTGTTTGTCGATGCTTCTCTGTATTATTGATTGCATCGGAGCTGGAAGCAGGCCGAGACTTCTATTAAAAATAAGTTCATTCACTATGGAGAATAGGTACTTGCGGTTAGTTTACGGCTTCGGGCGAGAATGATTAGGAAAAAATAATGTTTAGGAAGATTACCGTACCCATATTTTAGTAGTAATGGTACGAAATATATGACAAGGAGTGGCAGTACTATAATGATAAAGTTCACACAGGATTACGAGGAAAAACAGTGTGCTAGTTATACTGTTATTTTGTTGTTATTTATTATATAAGCATATATAGTATTCTTGTAATGCATTTTTTACTAATTTTTATTGTCATAATGCACAATGCCATTGCCGAACGTATTTGAGTAAATACAGGCTGAGTTCAACAGCCTTTCCGACATCGTTTCGATTCCTATTGGACTCAAGCATACACCGATCAGTCACCTTTAATCCAATCCAAAGTTTGTTCTAATTCTGTGACGCGCTACCATTAAGACTATCATTCCTCTTGCAGATATGCTGAACTTGTTTTACTAGCGCTGATGTAGCAATACGCATCGCGATCGTTCTGAAGCAGTAGCCAGCTCCTTTGCGACATTGAAGTAACATTTCAGCCCTGTTCCGAGTCAAACAACTGATAGATACAGTTACTACAGATCTATGGTTGGTCCTGTCATTTCTCATTGCCACTAGAGCCACGGCTTTTAACCAAGCCGTAGCATAGACCCTGCTAATAAGCGTGCAGTGGCAATATTCCTTATGAAAACCAGGGGCAAGCCGAATATGGGTGAAATGTCATATCGAGGAAGAAAAGCTTCCGCGCTTTCAGATGTCTTCAAAGTGCACACCTTGACATCCATGTTCCAGGTTTAGTGTACTGGTTATTATTTAGAGAGGAAGCGGGCAGCGTGCTATAGGCAGCCGTTTACTTCTCAAGCAGGGGCAACGTACAGCCATCAAGGATGGCATATTCGCTCGCAGGCAGCCAGCGGACATGCAAGTCGGTTAAGAGTAGGGCCACACAAGAGTACTCCAAGGAGACGTCGATGCTAACAAAAAAATGCCCGCCTGATCCTATTGCCGCTGCTACTATTGCTTCTGCTGTTGGGGATTGTTAGTTGCTACGTTGTGGCTTACAGAAAGTAGAAATATGCTCAGGAGACAGACTACCTGCGCTGTTGTCATGATTGTCGATACTGTTACCGTTAGGCCGTTACTAGATGCGAAACGGGAGACGCGATAGGGCGGGCAAGAAGTTCCGTTTTTCGGATATACATATATACACACACACACACGCTTACAACACTAATAACAAACAACGTCTGTACGTGTTTATCTCTTCAAAAGGGAGTGGCATTTCGTCTGATTCCGAGCTATTCTGTATTCTGTTTAATGTCTCGCCAAGCGAATGCAGAATTATTTGCTTTTAATTTAATACGATATTGGTACCATGCAGGTTTAGCTTATCTGGCATGTATAGAATGAACGTACCTGAGCGCAGCTGCAAGTTCTCTGCCCGGTGCTAAGGGTTGCAGTGTAGATGGGTGGTGGAACGGGACGGATTTTTCTAACCGTTTTTTATATGAAACCTCAACAGCAAACATTTTATTGTAGCTACTCAGATAACACATGGTATCTTTCTATGTTAATGAGATAGTATATGTTATATAATAATACGCAAGAAATTATTGTGTTAATTATCTTCACGATGTAGCCAGATCAGAGTGTGAAATTTCGTTTACTTTGTTGTAAAGTAATAAGAAACAAGAAATCTATGGATTATATTCATATTGGATATACAGTTATTAATTACTGTTATTATCACTAATGGATGCCTAGCAAAACCAAGTAAGCATAACGGGGGCGTGTTGAGGGCGCCTTGTGGGCAAACGATTTGTATGAAACGAAGCCATCACCTTCCACATTTCTGTCAAATTTCATTTTTCCGGTCGACTTTCGATGACCTTTCAGCAATGACCTGTATTCAACCGACCGCCTTTTTCCCCTGTCACCGCTATCAACTTTGTTATTACGGCCAATAGTTATGATGTACATTCGGATAACAAACCGTAGGAGCGCTTCCCCCAAGCATTAGCAGAACTCTGTGTAACTTTTTATGGCTAAAGCACATCTGTCAATCGCAATAGCTCGTTTACAGCGGATTACGCGACGCTGTGAGTGCGTACAATACCTTTCGCGTACTCAGAACATCAAATACACTATAGCTTTGTTGTGCGTCATTCGATGAATGTCTAGAGGTTGAGCAAGAACCCCATGAGCTCGCTAGTGTTACATGAAGGATCGAAGAACGATTTCACTGACCTTTCATGTGTTGTTGAAAAATTAGAAGCGCAAAGATGACAGCCCAGCTCCTGTGCGAAGCACAGAAGCTCAGCTGTCATCATCCGCTACTAGGCAGATAGTATACGGATAGTCTTGTAAAGTCCACATCAAAATAGTACGTAATTGAATATTTGTATTTTATGCTGCTTTAGTTAACAGGGTACTGAAGTATATTAATGCAAAAAACTAAATGCAAATGTACTCTGTTGTCCAAGGTGAGCTATGGTTCGTTTCTTCTGTCCACAGGATGTATCACTGATATCCGACAAATTCGCGTTCAATATCGCACTCTTCTTCGGTAAATGTTCGCCCGTAATAGGTCGCACCCCCCCGTTAAGATCGCTTACTACTTTGGTGGGTCTAAATCTAATGAAAGCAAGAGTTTTAGAATGAGATGGAGCGATGTTGTACCTTTCGAATACACCCATTAGAGAACATATACTATGCCATAATATCGTACAACAGTTTTCGAGAATATTCGCTGAAGTACTCCGATACTTACTCAGCTCCTTCGCTCGCGTGTGAAAAATAGTAGATTTCTTGTCAATTTTTGCGGCGCGTGAGAGATAAAGCTAATTAATTAGGTCACCTTGTGTGTTTGTTTAAAAGCAAAAGATGCTAGCCGGTAAGTGAAGTACTGGCAGACCTGGTAGTGTTTCTTCATGACATGCCAGCATCAGCATGTATAGGTGATGTGACGTATGTAAGTAAGCTAAATGCCACCGTTGCCATAACATTCTATAAAAAAACACTCCGAGAAAATATTTTTTATATACTTCTATTGACTTGTAAAACATATGAAGGATGCAAGCATTTCAATTAAAAAATAGGCATTTACCCCGCTTTTGTCGGAAGTCCCGAAAAGCGGTTTTCTCTTAGAAAGGGGTGACAGGCTTGAAAATTCAATTGAAAACCATGGATCCTATTCTCGTCGGATTCAACTAGACACTTCGAATAGGGTGCGGATAGTGGCCGAAACTTCACTCAGAAATCAGCCAGCTGAGAGCTTAAGATCCTGTCGTACTCAAAACGTATACGATATTAAAGTGAGATCTAAACTGAGAACACGAAGCGGTGGCCCAAGTCGGCTCTTAGCACTCCGCCCAACTACTTACAGCACGTCTGTGTCACCCACAGGGTCGAACTAGATCTTTGCGTGAAACCAGTAACATTTGTCCGCGCATAATCCTTGCTTGCTCGTTCCGCCAAGCTCATTTTGCTCCAAAGGCTCACATGCGTCTTCCGTGCTTAGATATTTAGGTACTTGTTACTACCGTGGCTCAAGTGCGCTAGGTTACTTGTGATACCGGCAAGTTGGGACGCCTTGCGGGCGTCCTTTGTGCGGATGGTCTGGTCCACTTTAACCCCTTCTTGGACAGAAGCTTAACGAGAACTGTTATCGGAGCATTGCCTGGTTAGACATACATCGCCGATGAAGGACTTGTAGAACTTAAACCTTCTACTGGCGTAGTTCTTGCCGCAGCGACTGCAATTTAGCTTCAACCACACTCCTGTAGCAGCGTTAGCCTCGACCACTATTACCATATTAACTAATCTATCTCGTTCGCCTAGAAGGTCCGCTCATGGTGCTGCTTCTTGCTCATCCCCGTATCGTCTTTTCACTCAGTGAAAATTATTCGTTAATGAGTTTTGACTACAAATGCACCAGCAATTAGCGTAAAAAGCTCACAGCCCCTTCTTCATGGCGTCCACAAATACGTTACCACAATTTCAACCCATCAGGCCAGGCCAAAATCTAGCAGGCTGGGTCTCGTTTGTCATACGTTGGCACTAGCTGTACGACTTCTTTTAGCCGCATTTAGGATCCTGAATTATTCAGAAGGCACCGGAGACGATCAAAGCGAATGAACGAGTGTTAGAAGAGAACCCGGCAGAAAGGAAACACATTACAAGTAAAGACCAGCAGCAGTGCTACAAAAAATCTCCTAGGTGGATCCAGCAAAGTCTATTTTATTTCCGCGAGAAGAAAGAGGGAGGATGAACATTTCGAAAGACCGAAAGCCGCCTCAGGCGTTTGAATCGTTAACTAACGGAGTCTCGTCGATGTACGGTTGTAGACATCAGCTACGTTCAAAAATGGCTTGGAAATGTTTATTCCGCTAGTGGTCTGTGAGTTGTTTAAAAACGAGAGGAATACAAAATAAAACGAAGACAGGTCTATGATAAAAATATAACTCCTCAGTATTTGGCCCTCATTCAATTTTGCCTGAGCTCACGCCTTCTTTCCGTGACACCTTATATTTAATAAAACTTGATAAGATCTAGTAATAAATAGCTGTGGACGGGATTAGATTTCGCAGTGTCAACCCAATCAAGCGTGCTTACTTTCTGAACAGGTGGACTGAGAAAAAAACACATATGGAAGTTATTCCTATCACAAGTACCATAAATGTCTGTAACACTGTTTATACTTTTGTTCACTGGTAAATTCTACTACAAGTAATTAGAGCTCTAGCTAACGCAGAAACATCCCTTTAAGAGTACCAATACAGAAACCGAGGTAAATATACTACTACACAACCTGTGTCTCTGAAGAACAACAGTTGTGACGGTTAGCATTCCGATTACAGATTAGTTGACGCTCGCAGGTTCAGGGCCTATCCTGTGACGAACATCCGATGAGGCCCGATTGATATCTTACACATTTCGGAATGAGAAAATATCTAAAACCAAGAATTTCTAGGATGTTGCTTCTGACTTGTCGAAAAGCGATGACCTCTCAATTTAACGTCTCGATCAGCGTCTTCGATCTGTTGTCACCGAATATATGTGGGCGCATTCGACGTATTGACTTACAGCCTCATTGTATACCGATACTTAAACGAACATACTCATGGAATAAAACACATTTGTAGCAGGATTCAATATTGTTCTATGCGTGATCATTTCTCTGCAAGTGTCTCATCAATGCGATTTGATTTTGTAGCAGAAGACCTGTGTTCCCTTAACAATAAGTCAACGAAAACCTGACGGATTCAGACGTTCCGTCACTACTAAGTGAGCAAATAGATACCAAACACCTATTATATGTGCCTTCCTATTGAGTTGATGCGGTGGCGCAGAGGTACCCGTGAGGCCAATTCTTTATTAACTGCTGCCATAGATACCCACTGATCACTAGTACTAGTTATTTTCATATCTGTCGAGCTTGTGCTTGGCGGTCATTCCGCTTTGAAAACGGTCTGCGAAGTATGCTACATGCTGTACGCGTACAAGGTATTTGACATCTTACGCTTAAGTGACGTTTATGTCGCATCGGTCTGAAGAGTTTTTAGTTGCAACATTGTATTGATAGAAACAATTTGTAGTTACGCACAAATTAAAGCTTCTGTCCGCAGGATCCTGATACGGCCGGAAGCTTTGGATCACAAGACGAGGAACATTGTAGACGATTTGTCCTCATAAAAGGTCACCCCGAAAATTCGAGTAACTCTCGAATATGCTTACCAGACTAAATCAAATTTTCTTGCACTATGCTCGGTGCTTCCTTAGCCATGTAATTGTCTATGTGGTGAATGGAAACAACCACGAGCCGTTTTTCAGTTCTGCTAAAAAAAAAAACTGTATACAACAGGGACTTCAGTCACACAAGTTAAAGTCAAATTCAAATTGTGCCTGCTAATCCAGGTTGCCACTGCTAGTTCGGCAAAGACTATAAACATTTTTCGTCACATATGTGCAAGCAGTCTAGAACATACAATTGCAGCGCCATTACCTATCCGATACTCGAATATGAACTAGGGGGTTTTTATAGTCGGAGAATGAAAGATATTCGCAGCTAGCCGTTTTGCCACATTTCGGCCTGTCAGGGAATCGATTCAGTTTTTACAAAGGAATCATGACGATAACGGTTTATTATCTGTTTCTGTGGCGAAAATATTTGTAAATAAAGGGAAGATGACATAGATCGTTTAGCCTTGTTGTTTAACGAACAAAATAAATGGAGAGTTAATATGATTTAGAGAAGCATGGAAGACTTCGACGACCTAGGTTTCAAGTGTGATTCGCCCAAACCACTAGATCAAAATAGTTCGTTGATCTAAATGTAGATTCCTGTCTATTAACAGCACGGCAAGACAAAACGTGCTTTTTACTATGGAGTCACAGAATTTCTAAATGTCTTTAAAACTTTATAATATTATTTAATATGTAATACAGCTCGGATTTGGAAGAACGTTGCACAGTGGTAGACATATCTTTCGTCACCAGCAAGCCTGAAAGCTGCTACATTTCAGCAGGACATCTTGAATGCCCCGCTGCTTGTACGATGTTGCTTGTACGAGAAAAAGGAAACAGTTCGAAATAATAAAATGGGTTGCATTTCACAAGGGAATGAAAAGGGCACTTTTCTGCTCCGGCATCGTCGACCCTAATTTCCTTTTCCTTTTTGAGATATCGGCCGTGCAGGGGAGGGAGCACTGTTGTTGAAGACAGAGGAAACACTTTCCAAAACAAAAGAGTACCACTCCTCCTCTATTGCAAAAGTGATTAAGCAGGTTTAATCAAAAACCGCCTAGACTAAACAATACTTTTGTTAAAGATAACTTTGAGAAATGGTTAAATTCTCACAAAAGTTAAAGCTCACAAAGACATGCAAAAGATGCAATGTTAGCTTTGCACTCGAAAATAGCAGATCATAGCATGCTACTACTTCAGTGAATATCCCAGCGACTATATCAAATGTCTTCTAGCTTAATTGAAAGTTTTTTTTACAGCAATTATATTTGCCCAGCAGGGTCTAATTTTCAGACCGGAAGTTAACTAACTATAATTCACAGCACGCTAGATAGATCCCCACGAAGATCGCGTGCACCAGCAGAGAAACCCAACCGTGACCTATATGTATGTATGCGTGTGAATTCGGTAGATGAGATAGACACGTACCAGCGAGAATTACGCCACACACAACCTCTTCGAATCACCAGGCCTAACGTTACGAGTATTCTGTTCGAGTGAGAGGACCCAAGCTCGAAAGAACTTGGGTCGTTTACGAATGGCTCATTGACTCTCGCTGTTACGTCTGTCATTCTTCTGACGGACCCACCGCTCCCAAGGAATATCTAACGGAAATTCAGATTCGCTCGCCTTTGGTCGTCTACGTTGTATTGAAAAATTTATAACGATCGCGTAACTCATGTATCGTACATATTTTCTCTATCAACTAGGACATTAGGTCAATATATTCGAAACCAACATTCTTTCCAACGCTGTTATACACGACTGTTTCAGTAGTTAAGTAAACTCAGTATCCTTAAAGTGTCCAATAGTATCGAGTTGTTAGATACTTATATTCGATGACTAGTCCAGAAACCTAGTGAATTTTTTAACTCTTCTGAATGTTTGGTTGAGAGGGCTTCTAGAACAGCTTGAACTACAATTTTTTCTAATAGTTCGGGCTCTGAAAAAATATCGGAATTGGGAGTGTGGAAGACGTCTGAATCAGACAATTTATAAAATGATGCCGTCGATGAGTATTCGCGGGCAGAAGGGAAATGAGCGTCGAGAAAAATGCGTCTGACTGACTATCTAGTTACTAATTTACGTGCTGGTTCCAAAAACTCCGCGCGTCCAACATAATTTTAATAATTTGCATATTAAAAACTGCTATCGGGAACGCAAGATCACCTTATATCTAAATTTGCAATAGAAATACTATTCAAGTAAATTCTATCGTATTCCTTTTTGCCGTTTTCTGGCTTACAAATATGCAATGATGCGCTAATTTTAAGTTTTTATGAATGCGCAATATCTTGAATTTGTTTTTCAAGCTAGTTAAGTGATCTTCTTAACATACGCGGTCATCCTGTTAGGGCGCTAACAGAAGGAGATCTGTTTATTACACAAATAAGACAAAAGCTAAGTTAGCTTACTGCTGAAAATGGCTCACGTCTAATAACCTATGCACCAAACTCTGTGTTTCCTAAATATACGGGTACACCATGCTGCACTGACCTATTAGCCAGTGACAGCATAAAGTATTCGTGACAAGTTATTTTCAGAGGTTTTTTTCGACACACTTTTGGGCATAGCTTAAACCTAATGGCATGGTTAAAACACACACAAAAAAAGGCACAAATAGCACAACTTCTCCAGCAAAATTCAGTAAGATGGCAAATTGCCCGTTCCACGTCGTTGCAATTTAGTGACAACAGCGTTTCTCTATGAGATGCAGGCAGGGTAGTCGCTGTAATAGATACCTGGAATGGTTCGGCCTTCCCTGAACTTCGTCTTCTTTTTCTCTTCAAGCTTCTTTGCAATTAAGGTTGTCCGGCTGTGGGCAAGCAAGGTACGAAGCCTGGTAGTAGAATCGCAAGGTCGCATTGGACGGCATCCCTACTAGCCGGCAACTGCAAGTAGAGACAAGTCCGAAATGAAGAAAAAGGAAGAATAAAAATTACCAGCGCTCGTCTTCGATTTCTGTCCGCCCAGATCGTTTCCCCTAGTCGTACATTGCGCTTACGAACAACATACGTTTGCATTTGTTTCACCCCATTGACGTCTCGCCCCATGTTCTGGATGCACATGGAGCGTTTAGAAAATGGATACTCTTTCTATCTGATTTATTTCGGATGGGCAGTGTCATCGATTACCCAATAACATATACACTTTCATCACTATGATCTTAGCTCTTTCTGATCACACTGACTATGACAATTATAAGCTGCACAGAAAGCGCCTAGCAATCAGCAAATTGCTTCAAGTTGTCTGCGCCTGCGTTTAGAAACTCAAAAGACTTTACCTATTGCAGGACCATAGGCTATAGCCCGTAATAAGACAGTTGAAAAGACGGTATGGAGGAACGAATGGAGACGATCACGAGTGAAACGTCATTAGCGGACGTTTCTTGGTTCTGTGTGCGCGGCCGCCGTTGATTATGCTAATAAAACGCTACGGCACAGTGTACCGTAGGTGGCGTAAAGGAAAAGCTCTTTTTTAATTAAAACGGTCCGTATCTCCATCCGAGGTGCACTTATCGTGGATGCCGTCGTTGATGGGCTAGCACTTTGGAAAGAGTGCTTAACAAATCAACGGAAGAGGATTTTGCATTCTATTTTACTTTGCAAACTTACTTATTTCTGTTACTTTGATTATGGTAGCAGACACCTGAATCAGTATCAGTTGCTGACAGATGATAAGTCGGCCTATCGCGGTGCAACAATTACGTCTGGCTACTTATCGTCTGGCTTACTTACGTATCCTGCTTAGATTGTTTATGTTTACTTTTGTAAAAGCGGATCAGCCGACCGGAGGGTGGAGCTACTTTCTAAAGCTACTCACCGGTTTACGCTGTTTGTATCTCTTGCCATTTCTCAGGCATGTGGAAAATTCCAACATAAGTGCGAATGTGAGCCCAATTCAAGCCAGCATATAGTTTCTCTACTTCATGTATTTGTTAGTATAGTTTCTGCTCTACCATTCAATTATTCCCCAAATATGTACACTATAGCAATTATGTATATAATCCGGTTATTTGGCGAATTTAGGTTTCACAACGTCAACAAAGAAGAGGAAAATATTAGCAAAAGATTATAACATGGTGGAAATACGGCACCAACACGAGAAGCCTCAGAATCTGTCAACCTATAATCGCCAGCTTAGTGGATGTGTTTCCTTCCTAAGCTGATGGTTCTTTAAAGGGCCCTGGAACTCAACCGCTTCGGTCTATCTACCTCTTTCGTACGAAAAATGCCTAGAAGAACATGGCGTGGTCGACGTATCTATCCCAACAGTGATCAGCGAGAACTCGTCCGATAGACTCATAAGTCTCGTTAAATGTTCCTGATATCGACAACCCCGTAGCCAAGCACTTACGTATACGATCGATCGATCGCGCCAATAGTGCCGTCGTAGAGCGTGATTTCCAGGTTAAAGGAGGCTTGTGCCCGACTCGGCTTTCTGGGCTTTCGTAGGGCCTACAAGTTCGCGAGATGACTTACGTTAGTTCGGACCGGGCCTCACTGAAACTCGAACTGAAGTTCGGGGAATATTCCCGCAGAGAAATCGGCTGTCGGCGCCCATATAGCCACCAGAGAAAACCGGAGGAAGGGCGGCACAAAGTTAGCTGTTTACCCGCCCTGATGTAAAATCATTAAACTAAGCGAGATTACAACGTAGGGTTTGGTTCTGCCCTTAGCGTGGGAGCATTTATAGTACACTGCATACCTCCGCATCACTATCCTCTGTTGAGCTATCTGCTGCTAAACGAAGCAATGCCCATTTTCCACTCACTACTGCTAGTCCGTTGCGAGTAAAGTGACTGTATCTAAAACCATGAGTGTAAATCTAAGGACAGAAGAGGTTCCCTTTGGATTCCGGATAGGGGAAGTTTGTTCCCATAGGGATCTTTAGTGCTGATCGAAGGTGAGCAGCAAATGAGCAAGGTCATTAAGGTATTGAATTGCACGGATTAAGAAGGGATACGAACGTAGATGAATACGTCTGCGTAAGGTTATATAGAAGTTGTAATGAGTTGGTCTGTTGTTATTTTTTTTTTAAAGATGACATCTCCCTTACTTTCTTCCTAGCGAAGATGACAAAATGCTATTTTACGAAAGTGTTACCATCACTATAAGTGAAAACGAAAAAATAAAATGGTTACATATTAACGAAATGTATTAATATGTTTAAAAAATTGACGAATTGACATAACTGTAAGCCTCATTATATTATTTAATGGCTCAGGAAAAATGAATGAAAGGCGGTTATATTAATTTACATGTGAGTGTGCGTCCATAACGGTTAAGTTAATCATAATTGAATTATTTATCTTTCTCTCCACGGCATCTCGACCCGGACAATTCAAGTTTATTGGTGCGGCTTTATCGGCTAAGAGTCTGCCTATTGTGACTTTTTATATACGCGCATCAGCCATGTCCACAAACACGCTGCTGAAATAGGTAACTGTTTTTTCGCATACGTGTGGATCGCATCTTCTATCAAATTCATAATCAATAGCGTTATCTTGCATACGTATTTGAACAAGTAGATAAATGGAATAGCCGATATCAGCACAGCTGTGTTTCCAGCTGCTGTCGCTACCGCGCCTCCCGCGATCGCATTGGTGTAAACATGAGAGATCACATTCTGCCCTCCTTTGCTCGATCACGCTATTTTCCGTATTTTTCGCCTTTCGTCCTTGCGTAAGCAGGAACGAACGACCACAGAAGGACATGGACAACGGCAGGGGCGGCGTCATATGGAGGATCTGCCCATTGGGCGTCATCACTTGAGTAATTAGGGTACTCAGCAGCATATGGGTCTCTCAGCGAGCGCTGCTAACGTGGCCACTAAAGTTCCTTATACTTCTGTTATCGCTGATCGGCTGAGTCGGTCGAGAAAGCTCGAGCCGAGACGGCGTTCATTTGCCAGACGTACCAGGACGCTGCCTGTTGCGTTCCTACTTCTAAGGCACTGCTCGTCTCGAAAAGGGAAGGAGAAATCGAATTAGAATGAGATGCAGGATTAGAGGTGGCCTTTCGGGTATCTCCCACGACACCAGTACAATTAGAAGAACGGGACTGCTGGCAGTGGGGGTAGCGGATAAAGGTGAACTACTGCCCTTGGCGTTAGTAGAACATCGGTAAAGCTACGAGAACAGTAGTTAGAATCGGTACTTTCGCCTAGTGTATCTTGCGGGGACGAACCAGCAGTCGCAGGGATAACACAGCTGGCGTTTAGGGACAGCAGGCGACGTTTTCCTGGTCTAGTCGTCCTCCTGACCTGTCAAATGCGACGTTTCGTAAAATTGCTGTTTCTCGACCACCGTGCTACATCCTATTGAACTAGCCGCTTTAAATTACTTTGTCTGCGACGAATCCACAACCTTTTTGCTGCACGGTCCATCAGCTTGTTGGCCTTCGTATGTAGAGCTATAGAAAGGTGTGTGTGTGTGCATGTATATATGTCTCTCTGTTTGTGTTGAGGGAGACGTGCACAATAGATTCAGAGTGACCGATAGTAATCATAACACAAAAAGTGAGGGATTGAAATATTGAAAAACCGAGTCAAAACAGTGTATACATGAGTTGAAGAGCGTACGTTGTGTGCCCTAGACCCTCGGACTTGGCCCTATCAGTAACCAGTAACTAATGAGTCACCAGCTGGCACGTCCAAATAACCGCAGCGAAATCAATTCAAATATAGTCGCAAAGGCTAGCTATGGCTAAGCAAGCTTGCGTGAACGTTGCTGTAGCGTCCTTCTTTCGTAGGTAGCTAGTTAGTGTGATCATTACCGCCACCATCACCGTTTGGATGGGAAAACCCGAACGCCATGTACTTCAATGAAAAATGAAACTAAGGATCTGTCGCCGAGAGTGATCCTTCTAAGGATCCTTTTCGCTAGGCCCAGTTTCGCCCATATTGCTCATTGCGGCTTCTTCTGCTACTGATTCTCTTAATACGCGTGCAACTCAATGATCTGCATGCTATAAATAAATAATCACCGATAGCATGCGGATGAAAATATGCGAGTTTGGACGACCGGGGAGCTTCACGTTCTTTACGAAGAAATATCGAAAAAACCACTAGAGCCAAGCCAGCATTCGGTAACAGCATATTTCTCGCTGAAAAAGCTAAGATCACCAGTTGTTGTTCTCCTTTACGTTCTGTTTTCTCCTGTATGAATCATACGTCCAGGGACTAATGCACGTATAAAAGACGGCCAACGGGCTTTACACGGAGGTCCACGGCACGTCCCGGTCTTGTTTAATCGACTAAAAAAAGAGGGCGAACAAGAAAAGGAGACCCACTGGGGTTGGCCTAAAAGACAAGATCTTACACTAAACACTGGGAACAGCAACTGGCTCAACCAAATAAAGTGGGCAGAAGTAAAATACAAGTATAATCTAAATATCAATTGGAAAAGCATGTGCAATACGTATGTATATTGAATGTAAGGTAATCGTCGGTATTAATTTATAATTACATCTCTATTTATGTATTCGAACGCAGAGTAAATTTTCAAGATTATATTCTCTTATAGAATTCATGACAGTTGCACATAAATCGGGATGGGCGTTGCAAAAGGATGTTTTACACAGTCACATAAACCTAATAGTTTATTTTGTGCCTACTGCACAAGTGTACAAAAGTTCTCAAAAGGCCAACATCAGTAACCAGTGTTGTTTGCAGCTGGGGCTCTGGATGTCTTCTGACGTTATTCAGTCACCATTATTCAGACGCTATCAGTCCACCATTTGCTGTCGAACATAGTTGAATTAAATTGAGAGCAAGTTTTAAAGGGACTCGGTCCTGTACTTTGAGTTAAGGTTGACACTACTGAACTTTATACGTCAGTATCATCTATCGCGGCGCTGTTTGGGATTTAAAGATAACGTCTTGACTATTGGGAGTGTCAAGCATGTCGCGTAAACTTGTAGGCTATTGCTACGCTACGCAGATTCTTCTGACGAGCCAAATGAGGATACCTCTTTGGCTGGGAAATGGAACGAGTGCGGAACAGTGAGAGGAAGAAACAAAGAATGAAACGAATAGATATTGATCACCTCCTGCTCCATTCTGGTTTCTTTCAACAGAATAGAGGACAGAAGCCTAGGCGAACTAGAACATCTAACACTCCTTTACGATCCTTATAGAATACATTACAGGAGAAATAACAGGAGCATCACCGCTAATTGAATTTATCACTGTTTGTTTCATTCGGTAAGAGCAAAGGCCTGTGCTGCTTGTTAGTACATTGTCCGCTTTTCGATATCATTGTAGCGTCACTATTGGATCGAACAGGGGTAAGAAAAATTTAAACAGGGGCAAAAGGTTCCGATAGAGTCCAATGAAGCTCCTCTACCATCAACATTAAAAGGCAGTGTGAGTGTATTCAGGTTTTTTTTTTTATCATTTACTAGTTATACGTATTTGTTGCCCCCACATATCTCATACGGAAGAAGACAGTCTGGGTTCGGTTCCTTTTATCTGTCTTATAGTTCTCGCTAGTGCCACTAGATCTTACGTTGAACATTTTCTCTAATCAAAGCCGAACTGGGCAAGCACTGACTGGCCACTTCGTTGCTCATGTCGGGTCCTTGTAAGGCTTGCAAGATATAAGCAACCAATCTTGATCAAAATACAGGTCGCCTCAGTAGCAATGACATCTCACAGCTGCTTATTTTTTTGACGCGTCGTCGATCAAACTCGCTCCGTGTAGTGGTTGCAGAAGCGAAGGAAGGTACGCGGAACAACTTCTCTGTGCGAGGCCCGTATGTCCACAAAGCGTCCTCTCATCAACGCTCTTCTGAAAGTAATAACTCGTATGGCTCTTGAGCCTGCTTAACGTTCTGCACTAATCATTTTGTGATAACTTCCTCATCCCGAACACCCTCCATAGCTAATCTGATCGTCGCAAACCTCTTTGTTTGCTGGAGAAAAAAGAACATGCTGGCTTTTAGGGAGGCTGCTATCGTTAACGCTTAACAAGTGGCTGTATCATGCTCCGTTCCAGTTGAATGGGTCAGTGTATGGACGATCCGATTAGAAACCATTTGACCAATGTGCAGATTTTCCGAGCATGAAAAACGCCTTCGAAGATGTAATTGTTCTGCAACTGTTCATGTAGCTGCATATAGTTGCTATATTTGTTTAGCTAAATTGACGACGATAACAGTACCAATGCTTTGATTTTTGCTGCGTATAACGGTAAGTATACTTAAGAGATACATTACATAAAGATGCATAGCAGAAAGGCGCATATGCCTTTATGTCACAAGGCACAATTGGACTAAAGTATGTAAAAATTACTTAATGCCACTTTAGCGGGTTGCTTTGCTAATATAGACAGAGAAAGAACAGCAGTTCTAGATTATGAGATGCTAATTGCTGCTGCTATTGAGGAAATTGGCAAGCTAAGAAAACGGTAACGGAATTAGCGTCTATAGGTGAACAATAACTGAGAAACAGGCTAATCCTTGTAAAGCTAAAAATATATATTCTAAATTCATTCGAAAGCCCCTTTCGAGATTAAGTGGTCCGTACAATTAAATTCTTACCGGGCGCTTGTCTAATGGTCCTACACATATAGGCTTGTCATCGCGATATCGACTATGCCAGATCTCCAGCTATAATCGATTCAAAGCTCATGCGTGGCCAATCCGTTATCTATTACTAGGTGTTTCTTTAGAAAGAACTATTAGTGCCAATATACGAGTATGTACATACACAATCAACCGTAGTGAAACAGGTTGCTTTAAATGTGGTTAGCGCGAAACTTCGTACGACTTAAAAATCGTACCCGAAAAGAAGTAACCTCGTTAAAAAAAGGGCTTGAATTCTAAGTTAAATTAGACTTCAAGTTTTTTTTTCTTGGTAAATAGGAAAAGTTCTCGACTAGCTATGATACGCTAAGGACAAAAATACCCGGCCAAATCGAAATCAATCATTGAAGGCAAACGTCGCCGTAATAACTAATACAACGTAGTTCCTTTTTGGTGGTGGTGCCTAAATGATAACACATACAAGTGGCAGCTCGTTTCCCGATAAAATCACTCATGCCCATTATAGATATCTAGCGTTCTGGCTCGTTCATGGTGACGGAAACAGTGTTTCAGCGCCGCTGATAAAGCCGACCGGAAAAGTCAGACAGGCAAAGTTAACTTGCGTTTACCTAACCAGCAGTATAGTTAACTATATGGCTGCATAAGAGTATCATGTAGCAGGAAATAATTTTCCTTGAAGGCGCTCACGCAGTCGACGAGCTGAAGAGACACAAAATGGTAATAGCCAGCAGATGACATTATCTTTCAATACACTACATGTGCCCCTATCTGCAGGAAGACAATATCTGCAAAATATTGGATGGGTGGTTGTCTGGATGCGAGCTTTGGAAGCGAACGTGCGTCGAAATCGCCTCAGGCCACCCCAAATTGCCCCTTGGACCGCGCACATTGCAGATGAACAGAAATTACAGGAAAAATACGTACAACAACCGAAGCCATAGAGCGGCAGGCGGGTAGCTGCAATGAATAGAGAGACAAGCTATCCACCAACAAAAGCGAAACCAGCGCTGTCCGATATTCCATATATCTTTTTGCGCCATACAGTGTTGGGGAGGCAGGGTCATAACGAAGTCGGCTACCGGCATTCGGCGGTACCATAGCTTTCCAGCAACGATGGTAGCAACATGGGAATTATACAAACGAGCCTGCCTCACGCCCCCACAAAGACAAAGGGAAATAGCAAGATCGAGAACGGCACAGGGTGGCGAAACTGGGGGGTCGCCCGTGGTTCTAGCCAGGGAATGATGCTGCTGCTGCTGTCACTGGCGTTGCCTTCACCCGAGCGAAAAATGCAGGATAATGACGTTTCTGATATATGAAAGCTGGGAGAGATAGAACATAGACTTCTCGTTTATTTCGGGTCAGTCTATTGCTACAGGAGCTACATATTACTCCAGGATCCTATTGGCAGCTTTTCATTTGTTTCGCCCAAAGACGAATGGGGATACATTGTTTCTTACTCACGAATGGAGCTATCGACACTGCACAAAAGAAGCTTGGACATGGGGTTGTGCCTGCGTTCGCAGTGCGCTAGAATCGGTATGTATCTGTCTTAAAAGGTGAAGAACGGTAAAGATAGATTGTACAGTAACTCATGCGATCAGAACATAGCAGCTTTTCGAAAGAAGGATGTTAGTAAGAAATCCAAAAATAAATTGCAAATCCATAGATACCCCTAGCTCTGTTTTGTAAATGATGGAAATTATGAAACATGAAGATAACGTAGGAGTACCCCCAGGACGTGTAAATATTACGGTGTTTATTCATACTCTGAGAGCTTTGGCGATTATTGCACCGTGATTTTTGAGGTCAATTTGCCTTTCTGCAAACGCTGTAGTTGTTTTATTGATAACCAGACATATATATATGTATTGCATTCTAAATATCAATTCTACAATCTGGTTTCTACTATTTACATGACATGCGCAAGTGACTAGATTTTGTTTTTTGAACCCTTCTTCAAACTACCAGATCTTTTGAAGATCGTACTTCTCCATACCGCCCGAATGGAACAATCTGGCCAATGTTTGCCTTAATAGTTATTACTGCACCGAAAAACGTATCAGCTGAGATGCACAGTTTCAACACACATCCGCTTAAACGGAAATCGGGTCATTTCTTCATGACGAAATGGTACTCACCACTCTTCGGTGCCTTTGTGAATGCCGCAGGGGTCCGCACGCATGGTTTAGGTATCAATGAGAAAAAGTCTTGAATATCAAACAAAACGAACAACGCTGGAAAACTAGCTCAAAAAAATCAAATCTTCTTGAAAAGACAACCAGGAAACTCTGGAACAAAGAAGCAATTAGCTGCCCTTCTCGGTGCATTTGGCTGTAGTGATTTTTGTTGCATGGTTCCCCGGATGAAAAGCACGGTTTCACGGATAGGAAGATAGGTTTTGGCCTAGAAGTGAGAAAGGACTTTAATAGGCTGTCCCGCGCATGCTTGGTTAATTGGAACGATTAGTCTTGTTTTAAGCTAACACGCACCTTCACTTTGGATCGATCATACGACAACTCATTCTAATGGCAAATTTAAGGTAACATTAAGAGTAACATGGTTGTCTTAAATTGATAGTTTCCAGAAAACGATAAATACTCGGAACATTTCCTCCAAGTTAAAACATAATTAACGCTGTCTCAGAAAGAACCTTGAATCTCAAACGTAGCTGAATTTTCTTAGACACAAACATATATATATATATATATTTTTTGCATTATCTCAGTAGAGAACAAAATATATAAACTAATTATTCCACAGTCTCTTCTTGTAGACATTGAATCTTGTAATTATGGTAATATAATCTTCCGGTGATTACTGGTTAAGAAAAAAATTTCCAACAATCTTCGAGCGACCATAAGGGTGGCTGGGCTTTCGAAACAGCCATGTTGTTTTCTGGTCACCCGCGTGCACGTGTAACCTTCCTGGGCTTAGTCAGTACATAGCGATGCGATACATAGTGGTTGAATACAGAGTTATAATGATTAAGTTATAATGCAACTTATAATTTGTCTCGCCCGTTTCGATGGTGAGTTTAGAAATTTCGGTGGATATAGTTTTATGGAAATTGATTCTAGTTATTGACGTGCACCATGAGTTTTAGCAGCTGGCACATGGAAGACGTTGCCAATAGAGTCATGTCAATGGTCTTGCTCTCGGCACATATATAAAGACATGAAAAATATGTGTAGCACATATCTGACCTCAAGGAAGATAGCATATGATATTGTTACGTTTGTAGCTATATTGTTATAGGCCAGGATAATGGAAGTTATCAAGCCTGTGAACAAAGAGGCAGAACCGTACCAGGTTTAATAGACAGCTTTTATGGCTTAGATAGATATGTTTAATAACAACCCATGGCTGTATTGAGAAATAAAACGATTCCATTTGCATTTTCTTTGCTGCTGTTGGTGGATAATTTTTAAATGGATAATGTAGTAAACAGTTGTCTATAGTTATCTGCGAACAAAGACCAGTGGAATTTCTTGTGCTTGTAAGAAGTAATATGTGCTTTGAAGTATCGTCGACGTTCGTCCAAAACAAGCTTTAAAAGTTCCACAATATATATACATCGCACTTGATTTTTGCGCAGCGCAACTCTAATCCTAATCGTAGGTGCGTATGACCAGTGATGGTCTTTGAAGATAGAGAACTTAATTCCAGTGAAAAACTGTTTTTGATAGACGAGCAAGCAGACTTCGTTTGAAACACTTCTGCAAGTACGTTAAACCATAACAGCTACAGCTTTGTTGCTTTGTGTAACCATAACGGCTTGTTTTAATTTGGCATACATCTATGCATCCGCATTGAAACCCCGAAGCTCTGC
The DNA here is from genome assembly GCF_002443255.2 of Varroa destructor. NCBI lineage: Eukaryota > Metazoa > Arthropoda > Arachnida > Mesostigmata > Varroidae > Varroa > Varroa destructor. Next base: position 17,741,867 of record NW_019211458.1, read on the forward strand.
CGCATTTTTTTTTTTGTTTCGTCTATCACTTCCGTTTTGTCATCGACTTTTGCAAAAGTGCGTTGTTTTCCGTTGCACAAGAAGCAAACGAGAAAAAATAACTATATTCGGCTTTTTCTGACCATTCCAATCAGAACACGAGTAGGCCACATTAATATTGCAACGGGGTTGCAGAACTATCCGCTTTCTTCTTTTTTGTTCCACTAAACGACTCGCCTTTTTGCATGAGCCTACGATAGTCTATATAGTCATTTTTTACCATCCCTTTGTGGTGGACGCGCAGTATTTGCTAGACAGGTAATCGCGTTCATGTGTCTGCATCTCTTTACCCTGCCTAAATGAATCGGTGCGTTGAGAAAACGGTCACAACACTGACTTTTGGGTTCAGTGCGGCCGCCTTCGGTTTGCCACGATTAACAGGCGAAACACCAAGGCAAGAAGGAAGAATTTCTTTGCCCGGGACAGCCTGCGAACTTGTGTCCTAACAGACTTGTTCTTTTCTTTGTTAGGCGATAGATAGGCTGCAAGAGATGGTGGGCACGGCGTATCGTAGCGCACGTCGAGGGCATCCGTACCGAGATCTCACTTCCTGATTCTGAGTCTTATTTTCACGTTAATTATTTCCTTAAAACAAACTCTCCCATAGGACAACGCTGGAGACGACTGAGGAAGACGTATATCTATGGACGAGTGATGTGCCATTTATCCATCTTCTTCAATGTATTTTTCACCCCGTAGGACCTCAGCTCAGGTACTATTAAATCATGTTTCGCCATCACCATTATTTGGTCAGAAAAAGTAATTGTCTCGGTAAGTCTGGAAATGTGAAAACGGTTCCATCATCTAGCTCCTTTATAATAGCGCTCCAGGAAAATTCGTCAACGACCCAAATACGTTCCCATTTCTGGATAGACTTCAGTATTGTCTGGCCTTTTGACCACTCTTAATATTTACACGTTAGAGTCCGCGACTCCATATTTTGCTTTACTTAAATGTTTCGTTGTGTTTAGGGGAACAATCTAGTTAAGAACGAAACGGACCCATGTCAGAGGGAATCAGCCACCTCTGTTCAACCCGTTCAAAAATACCAACTTCATTTACTCTATGTACTATCTATTGTAGCAGAGCTTAATAGGTACGTTATATTAAAAACCGTTTTCCTGTATCGGTTGTTTAACGAATATTTTCAAGCGTGTTAAATGAATATCATGTAGTGAATCCCTAACGAAAACTTAATATTTCCAATATCGAAAATTTAGTTTGAATTTCTTTAAAAGCAATCGGAGTAAATGACCTAAATAATATGTTCAGGAGCGATAGCGTATTCTCCTCCTCCTCCTCCTCCTCCTACTCCTATTTCACCACTATATCAATTTAAATTTCATAAATTGCTCTAATAGTGGTTAAGACTATTTACCTAAGAGTAATTAAATATTATAGAAATAAATATATAGAAAATATCATACGTACGTCCCATTCAACGTAATGATAGAAATTTATGAGCCAATAGTGATAAACGATATCAGCCCTTAGTTAGCCGCCATTATTGTTACGTCTCAATAACTAAATCGCGCTATAGCAGTCACTGTACCGGCGTTACCTTAAAAGCCGCTACAGGTTATGTTTCCTACAGGCCAGACCTCCTGCCAACTACCAAAATGTGTCTCTAGTATATATCGTTCACACCATTACTTAGATGGAATGCGCACGACGTCATCTGTTTTTCAGTTTCTAGTAGGATTGACTTTGGCTACACGGCGTTCATCTTGGGACCCGGCGACGATTCGATAAGACAGAGACTTTAACTAGCTGTGTTCTCTATAAACGAATACTTCTGATCTTGCTCTGCTGAGAGAAGTAGCGAGTGCTGGTAACAAAGCAAGAAATAGAGTGGAATAAAGCAGGAACAGAAGACCGTTTCTTTGTCTGGTTTTTCTGATGCCTCTAAATCGGCTTCCGATTCTTAGTTTGCCTGTTGCTCCAAGGCTTGGTTGTCACCACCTGCACTCACCATCGCTGCCATGACGCGGACTACCCGTCGCTTCGGGTAAGCTTCGGACCTTGGCTTCTTTTCTTGCCTTACTATTCTAGACAGGTTTACTTCACGCCCACTACGTGTGGGAGCTAAGCTTTTTGGAACTGCCACACTGTATGTTGGGGGTACGCGGTAGTTTGCGGCTATCGACAGCACTTACGCTACCCTAGACAGCTCCTGCTGTTGAACGAAAACCTCAAGAATAGTAACGAAGTCATCGTTCCGCCAAATGCTGCAGAGTATTATATAATCTATGCAGTAGCGCTTTGGATTCCCATTCCTTACAAGCCTTACATCCGCCAACATCTGCACAGCATGGCGTATTGATGCTTCTACTGTGGTTATTCTAAATATCTTATGGAGCCCGATCGATAACACCAAACGGCCAACCAGTCTTCTCAACCTCACTTTTTCGCACAGTTGGTAATTTCAGCCGCGAAAGTGCCAGCCAAGCTATACCTACGGGGAGGAGGGGGTAGATCTCATTCTTTCCCATATTTCTTTCTATTATTCTTCCCATTCGTAGGTGTACCACCTTCATTTATGCCATAAAATCCCCCTTTTACTCGCGGTTTCCTCATAAGTTTCCAGAGCTGTAATTTAGGTGATTTTTTGTCGGAAGCCTCTGTTGAGACGCCGATCACCTACCATCGTGGCCGTAAGGAGATATGTATGTGTCCCTTAATCAGGCGTTATTTTGTTTTCCGTAGCAGTAATTAACTGAATCTGTGGTCTCTCCTGGGTCACTTAGTTAGCCGGCCGACTGTTCCATCACTTTTACGGGTGGCATTTTCGTCATTCATTTTGGTGTATTTGTGCACTGAGGCGGAGGAGATCTGCTTGGTCTCTGTAGGCATTGGAAGCGTATCTGTGACTCGATTCGTTTTTTATAGTTTTTCTAACGCAGTTCTTGTGTGTATCTCCTTTTTTCGATCTTATTTGAGCCGACGTTCAGTCGTCCGCTCACCTGCTCGAAAGCTGATTCAGCGGCAGAAACGAACAGAAAACCCCTTGCGCGCCTGCTGTGTTTGTGTGTGAGTGTATAATCGATGATCGTGGCGTTTTTCAATCCGTTCCGTTGCTTTCTAAACGCTCAATGCCGTTCGTTGCGCCGTTCCGTGTCCGCCACGTTTTCCGTCCCCACTAGCATCGAGTCGAGTTCGACTCAGCGAATCGGTGTCGGTCGTTCAGACTCTTTCTTCTAACGTAAAGGGGAACTTCTTGATTGCTGGCCAATACGCAAATACTAACGGGCTTCGGCAGTCTTTCAGAAAGGCTCAGGAACGCTGCTGATGCAACAAAAGCAACTCGTAGCTCATCGTCTTAACTTCCAACTGTTTCAATTGTTCGCTGTTTGAAACGTGCTGTTGGTACAGTCAGTCTTACAAGTTCTTAGCCTTCTGCAGTCGGAAATTTCGCGCTCACGATTCTCGCCTCAGCACGGAAGGCTTGTTGCAGGCGAAGACCCCAAACTCTGGTTAACTAGTACGGTGGATGGTAGTAAGCTAACTCCTAACCAGAACGGCCCGAAGCCGTATTTGTGCCCTTGGAGATGAACGCCTCTGGAGGAAGAAAGGAGAAATAGGTGAGAGCGATCTGAAAGGCCTGAAGGACGAGACACGACTTGGACCAGAGGCAAACGTGGTTTGAACGCTATGTTCATAGAGATGCGCCATGCCACTTTGTCCGCGTCTATTCTTTGCCCTGATCTAGGAAACAATATTGCGAAATTTCACTTTGGCTTTTGTTTCTGTTTGTTTATCTGAGCGTGTCATTGACCTGACACTAAGTGGAAAAACCTAACGTCAGTTATGTCAGGTGACCTGACACTTAGGTTAGGTTAGTAACCAGCTAGAAAGCTTTTTGCTTTTCGCAAGAAGTCATAGATGTTTGTAAACGTAATCTAACGTAGAGCGAAACGCGTTCTCACCTACTGTTTGAAAACGCTGCAACAATAATGTTTACAATTAGTAATCTGGTTCATAATGCCCGTTCGTCCGGCCGACAATGAGGAACCATTTTTGGTCCGCATGCGTCTGTTTGAAATTGGCCAGTCACCTTGAACTATGTACGCAGCCTGAACTCGGAAATCGAAACCAGTTTATACCATTATCAATTGGGAAATGTATGATAGTATATATAGTAATTGCTTGATTTAAGAAATAGTCACGGACCCACATTTTTCATTTTTTACATAAATTCATATGAAACGTCTTGATATGGATAATATGAAGGTAGTGTTTCGAGACGACCGTTACATTCCGATGATCCCAATCTTTATACAATTTTTTGCCTCGACTTAGACCTTCCAATAGTGGCTAACGGCTTAATTCACAGTAAGATTCAATTAAATGCAACGTCTCTGAAATAGAATAGGCTAAATGTTGTTTTTTTGAGTGCTATGACGCCTCGTATGGGTAATAGTACATCGCATGCGGTTATTTAACATGTGGTCAGAAATTTGGCGGCAATACAACAACACACGCCAATTAGTAGGCGCTTTGTATTCAGGGGACATGGATTCGCTTTCTATTTTCAGACATCCAGGTCAAGTCAATATTCGTCCTATCATTTGCTTCATACATCCCGAATCACTTTTATGTAATAACAGTATTTTTTGTTTTTATCAAATTCTTGTTGTTCCGTGGAAAAACTCAGAACAATAACCCAATGGCATTTACTATAAAGTTTCTCCTTGATGAAAGTGGCCTAACAATATTTATTATGAGTTTATTGCTTCGATCTTTCTATTTGTCATCTACTGATCTTAAATGTAAGTGTTTACGTTAGAGTTTTACGTTCGATACGGATCCCAATTTGCAACACCAAATTTTTGCTCATGTCTAAAGTCTGGAGAAGCAAAGATATTTGTTCAACGTTCGGCAAGAGTTTATTGGTATCGTCTAATGGATACCCTTTGCCGTCGAATACGGCCGTCGGATACGTCGAATACGGAATGGTTGTCGAATATCTGCTTGACAATCCGTATTCAAAGTGTAGCCTCAGCTATCGAGTCGTTTTTATATACACCACACCTATCGTAGAGGCTTTTTGACCTTGGCAAAACACGAATAGGAAGTATCAATCGAAAGTGTTGTTTCTGCAACTTCACCCTACCGCCTTTAGAGCCTGAATTCAAGGCGAGATTCTGCGACCCGAGCCAAACGATGACGACAGCCTTACACGGCAACAAAAACTTTTCACTACTATATAACACGTGGCCAACAGGAAACGAGAAATCGGAAAAGGATGAGCGATAAACGAGAACTTCGATTACTTATTTAACAACATAGTACGTTTATATTCATACCTGTTATTACGCTCAAGTGCTTAGGGCTATCTCCTAGAGACGCTTTATACTTTACCTCTGACTGTTTCGGACATAGGCCTGTTTACGTGAGATGTGCAGTTCGTTTTTGCTTTCGTTCAGTACTAGCAGGATTAGCAGCTTGTGGATGAATGCAGCTAAGCTGCCGACAGATTTGTCGCGCACCGAGGGCTGAGGCAATTTTTAGTTATACATGGCCTGGAGCTGCCATGGCCTTATGATGGTAGGCGGAAGGAAGAACATAATTAGTCAATTTTTGCAAACCAGTTAGGATCCAGGGGCGCTCGAAAGATGTAGACAACATTTGACAGCAGCCATAATCAACGAACGGCAAGAGCATGTTAATCTACCCATGTGCCTATAATACACTAGGAGTGAGGCAGCCGAGCAGAATTTATGTGTCCAATACAAAATGCCCCCGTAGTACAGGCGGTCTCTCCTAACAACAGGTCAAAGATCTTACAAGGATTGTAGGGCAACGAACAATACGTAAAAGAGAAGCAAGAAAGAGGACCATTGAATGCTTGTCAGTAATATTACACATATGCAAAAAAGACCGTCAAGTATTACTTTGTGCTTGATAATAATGGAATGGGCAACACGTTGGGGTAGGTGAGGAATAAGACCAAATCATGAGAACAACGAAAACGATAGGCCGTTCCTGCTTAATAATAATAATAAGCAATATTTTACTGATTAATGAGGAAGAGATCGGAACAGCTTATATGATCGTTACCTGCATAGCTCTTTTCATATCTGCTAATCCACTATTAATACACCAAGTATAATGATCGATAACGAGCGCTTCCGTAAAACGCGACCAGGGCATTCTGTCTATTTAAAAAACAAACTGTTGAAAATCGTTCAAGCAAACGAGCAACTAAAACCATACATAATATATATATATATATATATATATATCACGAAACTACTAAGGGATACTTACGCTTTTAATGATACAGTTATACTATTTTATGAATAGAGTGGTTAATAAGTGGCTTTTTTTTTTGATTTGGTTATTCCAAGCGTATCCTTGTTGCATATTCGTAAAGCATTTGGTACCCGTAATAAGGAAAGATAAAATGTACGCCGCAGCTCTGTTCTGGTTAAGAAAGAACTAAAAACACTACAGTAAATAAATATGCCACAAAATGTGTTAAAAGCAACCATTTAGAAAATTAGGGTTCCAGTAGAAAGAAGTACGATAAAAGAGACCTGCGGTGCTGACCGTTTAGTCATATAATCCATATGACCTCCATAATCTCCAGCTTCATAACTTCATTGCGTCCGGAAAAACAGAGCTTGCATTTATTTCAATAAGGCCTAGTAACAGCCTGTGGCTAAAACGCGCTACATCGCTCGTTTAAAGTACGTAACGAGTCGAAAAATAAAAGCTAAATGCTCTGAATTACTTGCCAGTGCAAGGGAGCAAGTACTACATGTCCACAAAGTCACCTATACAGATACATAGATATCATAAAAATATTCTCACCCCCAGTCAATTGTCAACCTCACTTTTGGTTGAATAAATGGCATATAAAAAACATCAGCTCTATTGGCACACCGCATCTTTGCTTAAGGCCAATTTGCTCAAAGAATAGTTGGAGACAAATTAGAGAATTTTTAAGACCATTTTGGACCGAATTCACTTGCAAGTACAACTTGTCGCAATACTCACGTCTAGGAATAATAATAATAATAATAAAGATAACTTCATTGACAAGTTTGCAAGTATAAAACTGCGCCTATTAATATTTACCGTATAGGACCGGAACCTGAGATCCTATGGTTCTGAGCGTCTCGGGTTGCTTCTATGCTATGCCGGCGGGCATTCGAAACCAAAACCTCGCAAAAGTTATATCGCAGGACGAAAAAGTCAGGCCAGAATGTTGGTTAGGAGGCGCTCTCTCAAATAGATGTAACCACGACTTAAGATAGACCAAGATACACTATTATCTCCTAGTATACACGTAAGCTTCCTAAACGTTGTGTACATATAGACGTTAACTGGCTGTTAGCGTTGCTACCGCGCTCCAGGAAGGCCCGACAAGCAAAATCTCCCAGGCCAAGCTTTATGGCAATAGATTACGACGCGGAAAATCGCTCTGCTAAAAAGATGTTTATCTAGCTTAAGCTTGTGTACAATGACTTCCACATCTTTATCGCTTGTCTCAAGCTCTAGGGGTTAGGTGAAGCTTAATATTAGAAAGTAATAGATTGTAACAGACTAGGCTGTGAAGCTTAGAAGCGGGTATTTACCTAAATGAGCACAATCTATAGTTAGACCTAGTATTTGCAGAATTCCAGGAAATTTCAAAGCAATATCCGATTACGGATTGTTATCTGTTCTCGGCATGGAAAATTATTGGTGCCTAATATTTGTACTTTAGAAGAAGTTCTGAGATCATGCAATTGAGATTCTGCAAAGTGAACTTAAACTAATGTTAAATAGATACCTAGACATTTTGTTGAATTGATTTGAGCGTCTATGTCTATTTTATTATATGATTTTTAGGACGCGTGTCCAAATTAACTTAAGTGGAAGATAATTCTGCTGCGTGTGACTTGGGTTGCGAAGCCACGATATTATCGTAACATCCATAACGGAGTTCGCTAAACTTAAGGACGCTCTTTCTTATCACTATTCCGTTAATGATTCCTTGCTTTGACGTTGGTAAACAATGATATATTTGTGAATATAATATAAGGCACAAAAGATGAACTGCGCACTAGCAGATTTTGCTCATTCTTACTTTCCCATATTATTTTGGTCCCGGGTTTTACGTTGATTTTGCAAATTTCCAACGTGTCTTTCGCAACATCATTTCAAATCGTCAACTTTTATGTTGCCACCCCCTGCTACTTCTTCAAGTTCTGCTATGGCGTTGCTTCATTTTGCGTTCCGCGCAACGAGCGGTAGTTGGTAAGCTTCAGACATTATACGGGTAAGCACAACTGGCCATGTTTCGGAACAGCTGCTTGTCAAGCCAATAATATGTCAACATACTCGTCGGTGCTGGAATAAAAGCTACGCAAGAAAGGCCTCCTTTTAGGTGACTGACATCTGCTCATTCCGCCATGCGTTAAAAATTCGACTGGCTGGCGCGGTCACCGTTGGAGAAAGCTTCTCTTCGCAAGTCCTCTGGTGGCCTAAAGTAGTCTTCGATCGAGGCAACTTGCGTCAAAGACGCTGTGAGCTATCTAGACGCTGTAAGGGAAAATTGCTGTATCAGGAAGAGCACCAAAAGTAGCCAAACGCTACTGAAGCCAAATAAACGCGTTTAAAAGTGTCCCATTGACTGAAGGGAATCCGAGGTCTAAAGTGACGAGGCTAACATAGATCAGTCAATTTTTGGTCTATGCATTCGATCATTTCATGTTACTTTTGAAATGTACGTTAACAAGCATACAGAACATACACACACATACAAACAAGAGTCCATACATATCACAATACCAATTGAGGGCTGGCTACAAAGATATCTTCATTCTGACCCGAATAAGCAAAAGTATAGAACAAGCAATTTTTTACAAAAGAAGAAAAATAATATGACACCTATTTCCTATCGTACTAATGGTCGAAATAACGTGGGAACAAAATCATCAACTGCACAATTCATTTTTTCTCTGAAGCACACTTCTCTTTTTATGATTCGGAAAATCTGAGGTCTAGGATCAATCTGTTTAGTTCGCACGGCGGCTGCGCTCATGATTCTTTCTGATAATCTAACACTCAAAGGCCAACTCCACGGACCAGACATGAACAACAAGAAACCTACTAAAGGTTCTTTTGCTAGGAAAGGTTGTAACACACCGCCTGCGGCTGACAATCGTTACATGAGTTTCCTATGTTCTGTTTCGTCTCCTTTTAAGTTATATAGGCTGCTGGCCTGACGCCGATGACGCGAAGCGGCTGTCGCCTCGGTAGGTTTTGCGGTACACAGATTAGACGGCCGAGGCAGTGCCGGCGAAAGGCTAAAGCTTCAATTTTTATACCTCGGTTACGGCAGCGGTATGACGGCAAGGAAAGCAAAAAAAAAAAAAGGAAGGACATTGAGGAAGGGTGGATGAGGCAGACAGAAAAGGACTGATGCGCCGGGCCTGCTTTCGTAACTTATGTATATATATATATACAAGATACAAGAATATCTTGAAGGAAAATCTTCATTTCAATAAAACTATTTGAATAACCACGGTAGCCATTGTGATGACCATCGCATTTTACACATATACTAATTGTTATGGCACTACTGCAACATTATGGGAATATAGAAATACGTTGCACAGTTAAATCTGCTCATTGCGATAATTATCGTATATCCTATTACCTTAACAGATGTGAAATGAAGATTTTCAATAGATTTTTCAATGTTACTTTTAGTCTATTACATATATTTAATATATATATAAAACATATTTTACATGTATATATATATATATATATATATGATTTCTGTCTTTGAAAGTTTAATGCAAGTATATATGTGGAAGAAAAATATTCCTATGACAAATTTTAGAAATTAAATACATAAAGTCTATAAATTCATTTTCGTAAAGACCTCTAGGGTAGGATAGATGCGCGTACTATTCTATAACTAACCCATTGTCTGTGATTCTATTTGAATATTAACAAATATTCTTACGTTTTTCATATTTCCTTCTATTTCGGTACGATTATTACAGGTGGCACATCAATTGAGTGGCGGCCGAGTGCGACGGCACGCGCGCGCACTGAACAAATCATGCGCAATCCCGGCTAAAATGGCGGCAAGACCCCATTGCGCCGCCGTTGAGGGGCCTCGTCGGGAGAGACTGCGGCCCGGGAGGCGGGGACGGTTGTGGGGCTCAGGGGGACAGCGGCAAAGACAGAAGCAGGGGTACCCGTACACTTTTGCCGACGTCGCGGTACCCCAACAGGATAGCCGGGTGGCCCTTGTACAAAAAAAACAAGCGGCAACACAGGGACCATTGCGTAAGCCAGTGGCGTCCCCCAGGCAAGAAAATCCACTCATGACAGAAGCTTTAGCAGTAGCAACAGTTTTAGAAGACGACGAAGAAAACCGGCCCACAACATACGACTTCCCTAATCGTTGTCATATCGGAGCGAACGGAGAAGAACAAAAGCGACTACGGCAACAGCACGAACAACATCATCAAAAGGACAAAAAAAAAGCTACGAAAAGTAGAGAAAAAGCGGCGAAATCAACAAGCGCTCCCGTCACCGTTGTCACAGCTACTGCATCTGCAGCATTTACGTTGTAGGAGTAGAACTAGTAGAATGTACTGCTGTGCGTCTCTGCCTTGACCTTGTCCTAACAAACGATAGGTACGACGCAGAAACGTTGCTGATATTACTTGGCATAAAGGTAAGAAGGAGAAGATTCTTCCACGGTTGCAACGAAGCCGAAAACGCAAAAGTAAATCTAGAGAGTAATCACAATGATATAGTTTTGTACATTGTATGTATTGTAAAAGCAAACAAAAACGAAAGCAAAAAGGAGAAACAATATAAGAAGAATGAGACATACTGTATTTGCGTTGATGCGATCGTTTGTCGACAGTGACGTACAGCGGCAGTAATAGCAAAAACGAAAAATAGTTGGTGTGCCCGACAGAAGAAAACAACGTATGATGTAGTAGGTCATTGGGAACAAGCGTCAAATAAATGCCCGTCGAAGTTACAGAGCAAATTTTTTAAAACAAAAACAGTAGGAAAGAGGCGGACCATCGAAATGACTGAGGAAAGCCGGCTTACAGATCAACCATCACCCGCACGTCAGCAGACATCCCAGCATCGTCTGAGTGCAGGAATTTTACCGCTTACGCGTAAGTAAACTCGAGTTGAAACATTTTGTTCTTGAAAAGGTTTTTCGGGTATTTCATTATAGATAGGCCGAGGAATACATGTGAGTGCCAACATTGTTGACGAATGGTGTTGTGATGAGGAACTGAATGAAGATTGTGATATTTGCGGTTGTCCAGAAGGTGCTCGTCGTATTGTATTTCGATTTAAAAAATAATTAGGCTTACCTTGTCTTTTTTTTCAAAATTTACTTTTCTTTTCTCATATTAGTTATGGGTGGTTACATGATTTTAGTGATTTCCATTAGTACCATTTTACCAGAACTAAAATTATCGTGATCTCCGTGAATATAGTGGGGTCCAGATACAGATATGTATAGAAAGAGAGAGAAATAAAATAGTTTCAAAAAATCCTTACTGGGTGTTGATAACCAACGCTGCCATAGACGAAGAGCATCCCTCTATCAACAAGGAAGTGGGCTTAAGGGGACAAAGAGGACAAATGACGATAAACTGTTACAGATATAAACGGAGACAAGGTCGGCATCTGGTAAGGAGTCCATTATCGAAAACTCCATAGTAAGCGATTAGGCTTCATCAACCAATCAGCAGGAAAAACGCAAACAAGTATTTGCGTTTTTCTGTTAAAAATGTGTGGAAATGGTTCTCTCATTGGCCTATTGGTTGTAATTATCAACGCATGCTGAACGTTTCACTGCTAAGTTAGCCCAAATGTGAACACTTTTGTACTTAGTAATAATATACTCTATAATCTTATCCATGACTAGCCCGTGGGTTGCCTTTTGCTCAACCTGCATCCATCAAATACGTGCACATTTGTACAAATCTATTTGTATCAACTGTATTTACTGAAGCAATTTCAATCAAATATCGCATACTACAGTTGGTTTCATTTATATGGGTATCCTTTTCAGCTGTTTGCTTATATAGCTATAAATATGTACGCATAAATATCATTATAACGTCCGTCCATGTTCACGGACCTATTCCAATTACGATACTAATGATTAAAATCATCAAAAGTCTTCGAGGTCACGTCTGTGTATTGCTTATTCTATGATTGTAAGGCGCATGCACTGCGTTGAATGGCAATGCCAAACACCGCACGCGGAACGTAAGTTGCGTGCAAGAATGTCTAGTCCACACAGGAGGCATTCGCACGTGTGGACAATGCCGACATCACTAAGGCTTGGGGATGATACGCTAGATCGTTCCACGGCAGAACCCACGAACATTTTGCGGGACGCGAACGGGAAATTGTCGTCGCCCAGTCGACACCAACGAGCATCGATATTCGATCGGTATCACCGGCATCCACTGTTACAGAAGTCTTAACGTTTTTTATTCAGCTCGTGCACTTTTCCACCAACTATTCTAGCATCCTGTGAGTGGGATTAGTGCCGGAGAAAGTGCTGCGGCGTAGCTGAGATGGTACAAAACAGATAGAGCTTGCCAGCGGGCTTCGACAAATCTTAAAGACATCACTGCCATCAGGGCCATACCCCGTTTGTTGAAGCGTGATGGACTCGCCGGTAGCCCTCAGAGATGACAACAAGTATTTGGTAGCTGCGTTGTGGTGTCAGCGAAAGTCAACTCAGATGAGCAGCTAAATAAATTATAGAGTGAAAAAAGTGCCTAACAATAGGCACAAGTCTGCATACGACAGAAATATGATAAAAGCGATGTGCAATCCAAATTTTCAGGCGCTTGCCTGAAACCGCATCTTCTACCAATTTATTCTTGTGCGTCTATCTGGCTGAGGCAAGATAGACTAGGCCTACGTTGGAAGGGCGTTTTCCTGGGTAGTGTTGAAAAATAATGATGAATGCTTGCGTTTGATAAAGTAGTACTTGATAAAAATTTTATCATAACGGGACGTTTGCCGTTGATCAGAAGCTTTCACAAGTGACTTGAATGCGCTTTAAATGACGGTCAACTTGATAACGTACGGTAGATTTAAATCAACATAAGGTTGATTTAAGGGGAAATTGGGTGCATTTTTTTTAGCTCAGGTAAATTATCTCACGTAGCCATGAATACGGGCTGAAATGTTTTCGGTTGCTAATCATTAAATTTATTTGCATAGCTGTACTATGGACTATCGACGGGAACCTGTCCATGTACCCAAGAAACGTTTCCAGCATCTATTTACTGCCCGAATAAAATTAAATTCGACCTAATTTTTCACTATCGTACTTAAAATTATTGAATCTATAAGATTTACTTGACTTATGTACGAAGAACCACTCATACAATCATGCGAGATACGGAACCGTCCGTATCCTATACAAGGGGCTTCGTTGGAAATATAAATAACATAACTAGAGATAGACTATCTCTGTGCATGCCTATTAACAGAATTCGAGCGGGAATAAAGGATGTACCAACGATGTAAGAACTATAGAAGATTTTCAGTTTCAGACAAGCTCTCTACTCTGGCTATAGTCATTCATCGTTAAAATTCTCTGTCTTAATATAAGGTTAAATTCATCACAACGTGCATGTCAGCCGCTAAACTAAACGTTGAACTATAGGACGCGTGATTTCTTCGAAGGCTAGCTCGTCGCTTATCCGTGAACTCGATATTGAATCATCAAGGTGGCAGCGATTAGCTAGAATATTACCCCTCAGATTTCAACGTGTGTTTCTTAGTTACTGAACAATCATTTGATTCCCCTCGAATTTCTCGTATTTTAATTTGTGGCTTTGATACAGGCTACGCCGCAACCTTCAAGGGCTATCCGTAATCTCTGTACGAACCTTTCTAATTCCCTCGCCAGCCTGGGAGCAAAATTCGTAGCTTCCAATTTTAGACTCTTTACACCCCTTCTTTACCTTGCCGCTGCCCCCGGGGCACTTGCAAAAGCAGACAGAAATAGGCCAAACCCTGGACGACTAAATAGTAGCTGTCCATTTTTCACGAACAGTAAACGTATTGCACAACTATTTGACACTGACATCTGGTCGTTGTGCTTCATGAATCAAATCGGTCCGGTAGCCCTTTCCTTGTACAAGACCGAATTCTACGAACTAGCGGCTGTGTAAGGAAAGTTTACCCGAAATAATTTCTTTTTATTGGTGGCACGAAGCAGGAGTACGCATACGACACACCCCGTTCCATTTGCAGACGACAATGAGGCTGCTGCACTCGAAAACGATATTCTGCACCATTGGAGCTTTTAGAAGGTCGAAACAGGATATGAGTAGGTAACTCCGTTGTTACTATTTATAATGATGTATCATATGTGCAATTATACGCAACATAAGAAGGACAAAACGACACAGTCTAAGAGACAATTTTCGCTACGCCGATAAAAAAAGTCACAGAATAGTGGTGTCTACTAGTGGAGGAAATTGCAGATTTAAGAGCTAAAGCTTTTGCCATAGCAAAGGAGTAATAAACCCTTTAACAGGTCGGAAAAAAGATTTTTAAATAGAACATCGATATGTTTAGGAAGCACTGAAGAAGCACAGTGACGTAAACCCCATCCAGTCATTTACATTTAATCTTGTTACTGCATTATCCTCTCATACAATATGGTAATCGTCGTATTGGCGCAAAGTTGAGGTTTTTTGTTTTTTCGTTTTTGCGTCGTTGAACTATTCCGTAGCAGAATACAACTACATTTGGTCTTGTCACTACTAAAAAGAAGACTTGATCATCTACAGCACTATTTTATTAACTTAGCCATGTCCGTCTTACGCACCCTATGCGGTAGATCTTTATGCAACTTCCATCCGCAGCAGGTGAAGTTTCTCTGCCGGGTATCTGAGACTTTAAGGGTCGCTTTTAAAATCAGGTGCTGCAAAACTATAGAGTATGTTACATACTAGACAGGTTCTGTGAAAAGTACCGAGCTGTGCACTTTGATCTGCACGCCAATAGCAGTGGATCATATCTGGTCTGACGGTGAACAATAGTTCTGAAGGATAGCATGTAAAATCAGGTAATCTTCCCTGTGTTGTCTGTTCGTCTACCAAATAACTGCGTTCTACGACCACTTTTCAAAGCAAAATGCAGTGGAACTTGAATCATGACAACCACCTCGTCATAATATCAGTAGATAAGTTATGCTGATTATTTAATAGAATTAAGAAATACGCCCGATTAACTCTGTATATAATGTAATACCATATAATGTGCTAATTAACCGCATAGATTTAAGCGAATAATCAATTTTTTCCTTGCTATAGCCAATATACCTGAAGTACAGTACTGTCACCCTAGGGGATCGATGCTTTTATCGCCAATTCGAACCATTAGTCTATCTTTACGGTATTCCATAAGTCCCCCAAATCAGTTCTACGGAAATTACGCATTTTATGAATTTGGCGCATAGATAACCTAGCTATTTTATGTACTTCCCAGCATACTTCAAACGACAATTACGAAACCAGTAGTTATGAAGTAGCATTTATACAAAACACGAGCAGATGGCTGTATGCCAGAAGTTAACGACAGCGCAATCGATACAAATCCGATTCCGCACAATTTGACAATACCCACACAAGCTTCTTAACCCTTCACTACTTAACACCATACAGTGTGAGCGTAAGTTCTCCTTGCCCCAATGGGCAAGCAGTGAAGCAAGGGGAACCTACGCGTTGAGGCTGATACCTGACAAACCGCATTCAGCCCATTTAGCTGTGTACGTGCAGCCGATGTACACATGCAAGAACCGGTGTGCGCACATGCATACTAGTTGTGAAAGAATGGGGTAGGTAGGAAAGATATGGACGATGTGAGCACGGATACCCCCTAATGATAATATTTAAGTCAATCAGCCAACCAGTCAAGCGGCTGGGTATAAGGTCATATGCGTCGTAGAAGTTAAAGAAATTTTAAAAGTGGTCGTAAAAAGAAGCTTTTTTTTTAGGTAGATGGCGTCGGAGTAAGGAGGATTTGCACACAGTAAGATCAGCTAGTCGATATCTTGTGCTTCATTCCAGCCAATACATTGAGTCGGATTACGGCGTTGCTGCTAAGCGGCCAATAGCCCCGCATATGTGGCTTCATGATAAAAGCCCGACCGTAGAGTGGCTAAATGTATACATGTGTGGTATGCTTAGGCGTTGAACAGACCAGGGGCAATGTTTTAGGTCTATTTTGCTTCGGAAACGAAACAGGTTGCAGGAGTATACTAAGGTCATAGTTCATCATGGTAAATATGTCAAAATATATGGTTAAAAAGCAGTTCTGAAGTACAAAAGCTTAAAAGGCAAACCTTACCTATTTTACTGACATAAATATATATAAACAGCATATATAGTTACGCTGGGAGTCAGGTATACTAAGCTTTTAATAACTAAAGGAATTCTAAGTCGCTAAAGGTTCGTACAACAGCGGAATTATTTTTGTTCGGAAGCGAGCCACCTTGTATTAAATTAGGTACAGAATCGAATCTTGCTTTACTGACAGCCTGACGTGATTGAATTGACTTTTTAGTGCTTGAATGCCTACACAAAGAGAAATACAAATAGAGCTTAGTGGTATTTAGATACGATCTCATACAGCTAAAGCCTAAAGCACCGCAGTTAAATCCTACACCAGAAGAGCGAGCTACCATCGCCATTTTTTCAAGAATGTGACCTTCCTATCCATAGACCTTTCCAGCGTTAGGTAGCGGGATGTGATCGAACCAACTGCCCTCGCTTCTTTCGTCCGTTCATTCACTTTAGTGCTTTCCGGACAGCTGTTGGGCTTCCGTCTTCTAGTCGCGACCACACCCATCGAAGGCCTGCGACTTATCTGTGACTTTTAGGTCTGATAAGACCCTACAGTAATGCGACAGAAAGGCTGGAGAAGAGTCGCGGCTTGGGGAAACGCGGTTTGCTACCAGAAGCTGACAGACTGCCTTAGGAGGTAGGTACTCAATCCAGATGCCTCGACTCAGAGGACCGCTTTGGAGCGAACAATTCGAACGCAAGCCTGTAGGTTTTGAGCCTGATTTCAGCCTTCTTTATTCTCCGCCATCCTGAGCTGACAGCTCACTCTTTATTGTCTTATACGCCGTATGCTGTCTGATATATAACATGACTAGAGCGGGTTAGTATATCGAATGAGGGCCGTGGTCATTTTTGGCATATACCTCCACGGCGCATCGTGAAAAGTAGTGGTCAGACAACGATATCCAAGGAAATGAGGGCTCCACTTGCAAGCGTTCAACCGGTGAATAAATATATCATCAATTCGCGCGGTGAAAGGAGCTAGTACTAGTTAGGAACCAGTAAATGTTGGAGTCCTTGCGTTAACGGAGGGAACATGTTTCAACCACGGGTCTAACTATCCTATTTTTTTTACCGTATTTTTTAAACTTCAGTTTTACGAAAAGGTTAGAGCCCAGTTAACCACGGCGTTGCTCTCGCAGGCATCTGGTTGTCGCGTTTCTCGCGACCTGTCAGCATCAGAACGTCAGGACCTCGTGTCAGCGCAATTCAGTAGCTCAGGACTTACTGGAGATCAGGCAAAGCTACCTTTCTCCCCATGCACTCCCCGTTAGCTGACGTCGCCCATGTAGAGCGTCGCATTTGTTACCAATATTATAGGCTTGCGTTTGGGCGTTGCCAATTTACCTCCACATAGACATATTTGACATCCAGTTAGGCTTAAACTGGTTGGCCGACCCTAAAGAAAAAAAGGCAAGTAGTACCTCAGACAACAAAATAATTCCAAGAAGTGCTTAAAATTGCCTAATTTGAAACGCAACAAATGCGTATAATGAACATTGGTAAAAAGAGATATGAAAGAGGATTAGCCAAAGCACAGTAATCGACCATATATAGAAAGTAAACGTTTATATGTACTTTAATCCGACAACTTAAGCAGTATTAACAATATCCAGCTGTCGTTTATATCCGCTAGTTTTGTAGTTCTTTTTTGGTCGGCATCGAAATCAAGCTTCTTTGGCAAACATTTCACGGAGCGCTACACGCCAGAGTAAAAACCATTCTCATTTTATTTGTTTCTATTTATGTAGAATTCTACTATTTTTCATATTTTGTTAAATCTAAAGCATGATCGCTCACCTGTCGACTTTCGTTTATAGAAACTCTATCAAACGTATTTGATCCAGCTAGCATTTATCAATACATTTACCTCTGAATGACCGACTGCTGTGTATTCCGCTATGTATTACGTATATACACTCCTTTATTCGCTATACAATGTGTATTTTATGCGCTAACAACTCCCTTTGTGTAAATAAAACTAAAAAAATAAATTCAAGTATGCCTATATTGTTCATCTACAGCACGCTGGCACAAAGGCACGTCGTCAGTCGCCGGCCGAATAAGCTGGAAGTGACATATCAGATCTATACGCCTCGTAGATGTGACTGCATTTTTGGGGGATTTTTATTCAGATCACTGTGCGTCCCACGTAAGTTTCTTAATGAACAAGTTTTTTTTTTTATAGGAGAGACATAATTCGCTTGAAGTTATTGCGGTGATAGACGCCTGAGGGCTTATTTCGGTATTTTCGCAGCATCTCCTGAACGAGTGGTGTGCATTGGACAGTAGCGTGTCAAATTCAATTACAAGTATTGGGTATAATGAGAACTTTCGGGAACATCGATCGCGAACTTACCAAAATTATAGTCTTGATGTGTGCAGACAAGTAAGTATATGTTAACTAAAAGACGAGGATCTAAAAATACGTATGCGTAATATTGAGCACGAGAAATACTCGATTTCACGTCCGAATTTTTCTCTGGATACGTCGAGGTCAGATGTATTACCAAACCTCCTTCAGCTGTAAAGAAAAATTTGAGTTAAAAGGTCAATTTCAGAACGTAATTCCATGTTCGATGTTTGGCTAATGATAAATTTCTACTGAACTTAGCCTATCTGTCTAAAATAACGTCTTAGAAGGTGAAAATTTAATTTGTATAACACAGTATAACCTCAGGATCGACCTTGATTAACGTGTGTTAATAATGTGATATAGTATAGCATAAATAATGTGAAAGACACGTGAGTGTAAGCGTTCAACTTACTTTTTACCGGTAATTTTTTTTTCTTTACCGGTAAACTTTCGACACGAGGCAGATGCGCTGAAATTAGATGACCGTAAACGGCAATACAGCCGTTTCTAAAGCCTATCAATCTTAAACTACGATGCAAATCTGGACTATTAAAAAGGAGTTACAGGGGGTCCCAAGTTGTCTTATTCGCAGACCACACACCCAGTCGATTGGCTGTGAGCGACGGCAAGTTTATAACTAACTATCAATCGTGTTACATACACATCATTCTACAGTACGTTTACGATGACACGCCAACCATAGTGACGTTGACGCTGACATCTTCCGCTGACTTGAACGCGGTAAAACCTTTGAGTTCGATTGGACATTACTTTCTTAGCGCGCTTTATCAGTATTTTCGCTTCGGCAGTGGAACTATTGCGAAATGGCGAGCAGTTTACCCAGGGCTGCATTTAGCTGCCCTGAACAACCTACACTTTGTTTACATTCACGTCTGGCAAGAAGGTAGCTGGAGAAATCGCATCAGCAATGATCTGTCAATGTAAAATAGACAAAGATGAAGACAAAATATTGCCATATATTTATACGAAACAAGTGACTGTGTGCAGGACAGGTCGAATTTGGTTTTGATTACACAATTAAATCATACCATCTACAGAGCTTGTCCCTCCTGCTCCTGTCAGGTCCAAGCAGAGCTTTTTGTCACATGGCCATTTCGATGAGTGTGCGCTTAGCGGAAACAAATACAAATTTACAGTTTAGATAAACGCTCAAAGAAAGCAGAGCCGAATCATAAGCTAAAGTAATCGCTCTCACAAACAGGAAATACAAAACTCTAAATCTGATGAACCGAGAAAGGGGCAACTATCTTCTTCATTATGCTTCAGTTAGTTAGTCGCAAAAAGGATGCCATACGAACGTTTCAACATACATCTTTTAGCAAATACATACAAGGATGTATAATGGAACATCCTTTTTGATCTTGAAGACTTGAAATCATTGTCACAGGCCAACAAAATGGAATGTCATTGCCATCCGTCTTTTCATTATGCTTCAGATGCTGCAAAAATAGAGGACTTTGAGATTAGCCGGCTACACCTCACCCAACTTCCGCTTGTGCCTACAGCCTGTTTCGGGCCTTGGCGATCTCCGTTCGGCTGTTGGAATGGCAATGTTCGAAAATAAATGCGAGTCGTTCTCTTATTCCGTGTCTCTTTCTACCCTGCTGCAGGCGAGATGTTCCGTCGTCGTGAGCTTTTTCGCTTGAAACTTATGGCGCAACTATGTGGTAGCAGGTGAGGCCGTAGCGACCACGAGACGCGGATATAGTACAACTGCCGCTTTAGCTGAGTCGTTGCCAAAACCGCTACTATATTTCAGCTTTTCTCGAGCCTCCAAAGCCTATCGCGGAGTAGGCAGTGGACATCACCGTCGTGCTTAGTGTAGGCGTGGTCCCGAAGCACACGACATCCGCTCAACGGCGCGTCATAAAATCATGATACAAGCTTTCGCTGCCGTCGGAAAGCGGGGCCACGGATATGCACACCTCTGCCTTCTGTGGGAAGGCTGGCGATCGCCTTTTTCGTATTCTGGAAGCTCCAATATGACACTGCGTGCGTTTAGCTGCGGAAACGAATGCATTAAAAGACGCCAACTAAAGGACGCGTTGCGTCAGAGAGAAGGTGTCAGAATACCTGGATTCTCGTACCCGATTTGAGAGCGACGACGTGATCCGCGAGGAAATTCAAAACCTTTTGTCGAATCACCGCATATCACCGGTCCCTATAGGTGCCAGTAAGCCTTATCGAAAAAAAAAAAAGACAAAAAAAAAGATGGTACCGCAACATGGAAAAGTAGAATTCAAACAAACTGGTTTTATGTTACAAAGCGTACGTATGCGACGAGCTGCTCTGAGATTTTGTTAGTTGTAATCACGCAAACGACTGAATGATTTGCATTGTAGATGACGGTAAAAGGTTGAGATATTAAGATGATTTTGGCGTCGTTTGTGCTGGCACGACGGCCGGACGTCTAATTTAGATATTTGAGTAGTCAGTTTTATCATCATCCGGTGCCCATGTTAGTTGATTTCATTGTACGAATTGATGTTGTGAAACGAATAAGGTATTCGCTTACGCCTAAAAAAGAAGCCTTTTGCAAAAGTCCCAGAGCAGTTCGAACGCTCCGAGAAATCTTCATTTTTATCGATAACTTAGGCGGAAGCGTGTAGCCGACCCACTTACACTAGAACATACAGAAAATTACGCTACAACTCCAATTTAACAAGCGAAATGAGTTTAAACTTAGGGGACCCCTTCCAAAGAAGCTTTTTTTTCTCTAAAGGATACGACTGCAGCGATAATCATACAATGGCGCACGTAGCATTAGAAAACCACTGGTTTACTGGTAATGTCCTGTAACTAATGTTAGAGGTCGACGTCAACATATTTCATCGTAGACCTTCGTTATGCTTTTAACTTCCACAGCAATACTGAAAGGAATAGAAGAATAGAAATAGAGGTATCTTCAATTTAACATTTTGCTAATTTAAAGTTCGTTCGTTGAGAAACCCTGTCTTAGAGACAAGAGCCTTGCCTGCCTTTATCTGCTACTTTTAATCCTTTGGGCACTAGATAAAAAGTTCTCTTATGCAAAAATCGTAAACAAGGCTACTCCTTCCTTTCGTTTGTGAAGTCTGACATACGACATGATGCCCTCGGTACACGCGTTTGATCTGAAGAGAACCACTAGAAAAATATTTAGTATTTTTGTAATCAGAAGATTTTTATCGGCGCTCGAGTTACTACACTTCTTAACTGCATAGACGATTTACCTCTAGCTGGAGCGAGAATTATTGCAAAAAGTATTAGGCCTTCCCAATAACTATATAATTTCCGGGTCTACAAAAGACACAGCCTGCAAAAGGACAGCTAGCAGATTCAAATTCATCGGTTAACACTGTATTATCGTCTTGGTTGTTTTGGTGTTCGCCTACTGAGCCAGATGTCAGCATTGAATCATCGTTTAGCTTTTGTTTGTTTGAAATGTCAGTGTGCGTGCGCTACTTTGGATAAGCAAGAGAAAAGCAAGGAACTCTGCCAACTAGAGATCGTTATTGTCTATTAAAAAAGAATGTTTTCTTGGCCCGCCTCCTTCGAGTTTCAAACGGATCGGAATCCTACGTATGACAATACAGGACTTCTTCGTGATGAGCTGAAGGACGAGTACATACTTTACGTCACGCACTAACGGTCTCGTTTAGATTAGACGCTGCTGTTTTGCCTCATCGCCAACTCGTTTGCTTGGCAACTTACGGAACCTACAAATGTTTAGTTGACAGCAAAAAAACATGCTCTTCGACCTGAGAGAGTACGCCTTTCTGTCTGCCTTGCTGATATAATGAGAATTTGCCAGTAGGCAATTGTCACGAAAAATATGAGTATCAACGAAAAAACACGCAGAAATGGAAGGGACTTCATGGTTCTTATGGAGTTTGCAAATTAAGAAATTATATACTCTCATTTCAAATAAATCTAAACAAATTAATTTACTGTTCAGTTAGGAACGCTTGCCTATTCAGTGTTGAGCGCATGGTATAGCGCTGCAAGCCTTCGTGTAGTTGTACCTGGTTGTAGTTTGTTCTATATCATTATAGGTAAAAGCGTAAAAAAATAGTGAAAAAATCACTTAATCTCACGCAGGCAGCAATATACAGGACTGGCTAAGGGCAAAGTTTTGAAGATTACCTTTCCAAGGGCTATATGTTCTCAAGGGTGGCCAGGCGTCCTGCGTGTGCGAAAGCCAGGATGAACGTAATGTCTGTATTCTTCCATCTTTTTCTTCAAACAAACTCTGTTTGCATTGCTGCGATAAAGGTGTTAATCAGAAAGTGCTACGCTTACTTAATAAAGGAGATTTTTTCACTCCAGTTACGATTTAGCAAAATTAAGAGATCCAGACTAGGCCGTCTAGTAACTGAAAATGCGAGAAGCGCAATTTAAGGTCAACTAGTTTCATTTGTTTCGTTTTTTTTTTTTTTTAGAACTAAGGAATTGGAAAACTGTTACATTGGCCTTTGCCGCTACGACTTGGTCATTTGTGAAGTTCAGGTTATCACAGTGAGAGTGATGTTCATCATTTCGCCTTAGCCTTGTGCATTTGTTACCTCTCCTTTTTCTTTGATGAGGGAAACTATTGGATTCGCCCTCAGTTCGTCATTTTGCAGTGTCTGTTTGCCTCTTATATGTCACGGTGTTAATTGTCGACAGGTCTTGTGATGAACTTCGTTGCAAATTGTGACAAATAAGACTTTCAACTACATCCCCCGAAAAGATCTCTGCACTAGGGACTGGTCTCATCCGTAACGGTTCAGTCGGAAAAAAAAAAAGTCTCACTTCGTTTCGTGATGGCTGGGAGCTAGCCAGCCAGCCAGCCAGCCGTATGTCTGATGGAAAGCCTGACGGCGATACCGGACGTAAAGCTCGAAACGTCAACGGTTCAATCAAAATCACTGTCATTTACCGTGCCCACCACTCGAGTTTTTGTTATTTAGCATTTTAAGCTTTCGAAATATTGTACCGATATTTGCCTTGAGCGACCTTTCTCTCTTCAGAGTCAAGGTTGTGCGCGAATGCTGCACTACGATAGCGTTCGCTTCCGATTTTTTTTTTTTTGTATAAAACTAACAACAATCAATGACCCCTCTTCTCTTGATCTTTAGCTTCGCTTTTAGAAAAGATTGTGAAATGTACTTTTGATACTTGATGAATTGGTCGAGCAAAGACCTTTCAAGGCGCAGGACGCGCTGCGCCAAAACGCAGCTTTCTGACAGGGAAATATTGTTTGTTCCAGAGGGCTGTGTATAAATTGTGTTTAGAATTGGTTTATGCTTTCCTATTGGTCTTATTGCCACCCTCCTCGTTATCACTAATCTGCTCGTTTGTTTCGTGGTTTTTAATTAAAGACTTCAACCGGTATAAAACAAACAGTGCATACGCTCCGATCCTAAAAGTGAACGTATCTAACTTATTTCGAACGGTTAAAGCGTGAAATGCACGACAACAAAGTGCGGAAATTTTCGCTACCTATATAATTTCTTCCCTGTTATTGTCAACTCCGAACACTGCCGCTATAAAATGTTAATATAGAACAAGATTTTTCTTGTCAAATCGTATTTGCTCTAATACGGCAGCGTTCACTGAAGTTATAAAGAACGACTCTAGCAACAGCTACACAGTAAATTGTGTATTGTAAGTTAACTGAACAAGCCATATCTCTACATACATTTCCAGTAGACAAGTTAACTGCGTAAAGCTCAAAATATTTTTTTTTTTACTGTTATTTAGTGGGTAGATGAGATGAAACTACTGTCTTTTTTATTTATGCATTTAGTGTACTGCTAGTATGCGCCAGCAGAGGATTGCGACATAAAAAAAATACCTCTATATACATAGAGACACGTGACTGGGGTAAGGACACTCTTCTTCCATGTGTTAACTTAATGAGAGACATTATACCTCTGTTACGGTACACACATGCATATAGAAGCGGCTACGTTTGCACGCTTGCTTATGCGGTTAGGGCGTCGATGGGCACTCAAATATAGGCCATGCATTTCGACGCCACGATTTACGTATCGGTACACATTGGTTATCGGTATTGGGTCGTAAAATGTGTGTACTTGCACATAAATGTAAAATGTGTTTGTCTGAACAAGATTAACCCATAGAGCGCTATTTATTACAGCAATTTAGAAACGATAATCAGAGTACTTAAGACGAAATTTTAGGATGAGACCCTCAATTTGGTACGGTATAGAAGGTCAAAAACAAGCTCTGAAGAATGCAGCAAAAGTAATCATTGATGATATTCAAAAAGAAAAGCAATGTACCTCGCTATTTTTTCCAACTAGAAGAAACTAATTATAATTGGCTAGTAAGTTTTTTCTTCCCTACTTTAAATCGATGCCAATCAACCTTTTGCCACATATAAATTCACAATACTGTTATAAAGCTTGGCTCGGAACTAGTTCACGTATATAAATATAGAAGCTACGAAGTTCACAGAAAACTTCCAGTTCAAGAAAATCATTTCTAGCTATTTCTCTCCATTATAGTGTATTTGCAATCTCGAAAGTATACCTTCTCTCTTACCTCGTCCCTTCCTGTCTGTGAGTCTAACAGTCGTTTCGAATTGATAAAAAACTTTTCTTTTTGCCTTCTCATACTAAGGATCGCTCACAGTGTGCACAGCCGTAGGACAGGTGCAGGTATCGCAGCGTGGGCACCAATTTTTAAAAAAATTGCCGCCTAACTCTTCCTTCAAGCTTTTTACTTTGGCTAATTCTGCTATGAGGTGTCATTCGTATGAGGCGCTCGTGTTGCGGCACTGGCGCCTCGCCCATCAGAGGACACCGTCAGACTCAACGGTACCAGCAGCAGCAGAGCTACTTGGTTTCACTACTCACAGCATTTTTCTCCTATGTTCTAGTCAGTTCAGCTCACACCTGCCTACCTATTCCACCTGAAAATTCAGCAGCTGCTCCGCCCAGACCTCGAGAAGAAGAAAATGATTCCTTAAGGAATTTATTTGAAACTCGTTCCCCTATCAACGTTGTTCCTCCCTTTGTCCTTGGCCGAGTCCGGTAAGTAGCATGCAGCTTTTATCTGACGCCCCCTCTTAGTTGAGTGAAAGGGTAGAGCGGACGCAGAGGTGGGACAAGGGAAGAGCCAAGACGAAGAAGAAGGCGTTCGTTTCAGATCTGCAGTTGACATATACGTTCTTGGATTTTTTTGGCTGAGAATTTTTCTCAGTGAAGGTGGAGAAAGAATTAAAGAAGAGCCTTTGTAAATATATCGGCTCCTTGTAGTGCCACTAGACGTAGTGCGATTAGAAACCCTATCGACAGTTAGGGCTTAACCGTGTAAACATGAAAAGACCGAGGCCCATGTATTAGGTGATACTAGAGAGTCCGTGTGCTTCGTCTCACGCTTGTTTTAACTAATTTGATTCGTTAAGCTAACGAAGACCGCAGCTCGAGTACATATTAACAATGACCCCGTTGCAATTACGTCGCCCCGCGTAGTCCATTACCCTCTTATTGTATTTCGGTAGCCTGTTCCAATATGTTCCCCAGGGAGCTTAATTAACTCAAATTTATCTCTGCCGTTTCGGTACAATTCTGCAATGTGATTACATTGTCTTTTCTTGTTGAGTGATTGACTATGTTTTCGGAATGCCAGTCAGCTCCTGAGGTCATCAGTCGGTCCCTCGACGATGGATATTACCATTGATAAAATCGGCTAACCGACTGATTCCTTACTTGGGACGTCGGCGAGGCTGACGAACTTCTTTAAATATTTTCTTCTATAAAATAAATATTCTAAGAGATAGTTACACACATTAAATAAAATTGAGAATGGCTTTGCTCCCAAAATGGATTGAAAAATTTTTAATCCCCTGTTGCTAGTTGATAAATGCATATACTTATTTGACATGCTGGTATATATTTTGAAATTAATTAGGGAACGTCTTTTACGAAGATCAACTCTACGTTCGCCACCTCAACTACCCAATCGATAAATTCCCTCGAAATACATTTTCATCCGATTCTTACATTGCCACAATTAAAAAGGTTTTTCGCAGAAAATATCAATTTCAAGTACAGGTATATATATTACATTTTTATTCGGATGATCGAGATTTATCGATTGGTGTTAGGAAAAACCATGTCGCTACTTTTGAAGCAGCATTTTCGACCCAAAAACTGAGGTTCAGGTATATAAATATCTATTGCGTTTCGTACGAAAAACACCTCCCATACATAAACTTCTATTTAAAAAAAATCATTCCCGTGTTGTAAAAAAGCTACCACATTTTTTTTTGTCCTTTTCACGTCAAAATACCTACCTCAAATATAGGAAGTTGCACTGCATTCTTTGACGACTCGTCAAGAATGTTCACACAAAAAAAGGGCAGTTTGCATCGATAAAATGTTTTTAACTGCTTCAAAAAAACCTTCAGATAATGTATTTGATACAAATTGGTCGACTAAAGTACTCGTCATACTAGACGGTGCAGCTTCCCGATTGGCACCTAACAGAAATTGACTCGAAGTCAACTTTTATCTTACTGTCGCATAAACGAGACAGGCTCTTGAATAAGTCTTTCCCTAAAATTTTCGCACCAAAATATCCATTTTAGGTGCACGAAGGTGTCTCGCATTTTCACTCGACTCGTCAATATCTATCGGCCAGCGTCAAAAAAAAACATTTTTATATTCAAAAACACCATGTCAAATTATCGTCCTTCGGGAGCATTTTAAACTTAAAAACTGAAATTTACGTCTAGGAACATGTATTATATATTGATTCAGCTCGGCATGGATTTTCGATCAGTATCAAAAAGGACCCGTCCTACATAGATCTTTGTTTTTCATTTGGTCGGTAGAGCAAAAACTCTATTAGACAATAGCCCACCGCAGCCTGTACAACTTTTTCCCACATATGCGAAAGAGAATACTAAAGAAGGAAAAGCAACCCCAGAAAAAAATCCGTCCGGTCAGCTCAGCCTTACGTGCAATCCTATTCCGGATGGTACTTCGTGGTCGCATCTATCTCTAATCGCGCCTTTGAGGTGCTTCGTGGGCTATTTGCATGCGGCTCGGGACTATGTGGCCTTCGGAGACAGTATTGCGAATACTGTCGATGAGAAGCACCATGGAGCAACAAAAAAATCGGAAGAACTAACAAGGGGAGGCAGTGGCCACGATAATTGACAGTAACAAACAAAAGAAGCAGAAAATGCTACAAACCAAGGAAGTTCCCCATGGACTACATGGGTGATGGCGCAATTGAAAGGCTGAAGCAGTTGCAGTAACTTAATGCTGCATGTGTATGGTATGCGCTGCTTGTTTTTTTTTTTTTTATTTTCTCAATCGCTGTCATTTGGGTGGACTCATGCCAACGGTGACATACAAAGCAGCGCCTAACGACAGTATCGGATCTAAGGGTTTAAACGTTTACTCTTTCAGTATTTATATTTAACTTAGTATTTATATTTATCTACTTCAACAGACACATAATAAATTCTTAAAAACAAAATAATGGTCATTCATAATAAATCACAATTCGATTACGGCAACAGGAGCTTGCTTTTCCCATATGGTTGTATAATACGAAATGTGCTTAAGGGTACACTTACTGACTGGCTATACTTTAATACAATTAATAGTACTCATTGAACAATATGTGTGTTCTTACATGTTTTTTGATCGTGATGAAAGTAACGTTTAGTGGTATTAAACTGTGCAGCACAACATTAGATATAGCCGTAGAGTTTTTTTTCTACACTGAATTCCAGTTGGCCGTAGCGCTGTTTAACAGTCTATAAGACCCGTTTTCTCTTGCGACTCCGACCGGTTTTCAGCTTTGGGCGGCAGCAGCAGCTGTAATGTTGATACAAGCACTGCAGGTGAGTCGAAGGGACTAGACCGCGAGTGCTGCGAGGCGGCCAAAAGGAAGCTCTCCTCCCGGATTATGACGGTCAATGTTCGACTTCTTGACGATACCACGAAGACGTTTCATGTACAGGTAAGGGCAGGTAGTAGGTTGAGTGAAACGTTACTTGTGTTCGGCCGCTTTCACTTATTTATCGCAATTTTGAACAAATGAATACAACTTAGATAGGGGTAAAAAGGTAAACAAGCAGAGGCATCTGCTTGTTACGATTTTCATCGATCGTTCTCGTACCTGATGTATCCCGTGAAGTAAAAAGACGGTGCCCTTATAAGCTATCCATTCGTTGTAACATTTCGATCTACAGTGTGAAATGTGTGTCTGCTGGCTATGCTATGATACCAATCTCTTTGCATAGTCCAAGCTGTATAGAGAACACCTGGGTCGTCTGGATCACATTTTGCTTGAGGGATACCTGCAGATCGTCGTCGTTCGTTTCTTACGGCGGTTCAAAGCGTGGTTTGTCACTCAAACTGAAGTTTGCGGTTATGAAGCGATTAAGACAAACCTGGCAAACGCTAACCCTTATTGTACGCTCATGTTCGATCCCGCAAACGATTGTTGTTGTCTGCGCACCACTTTTTCGAGCACGAAGGTAGTATTGAAGACGGTGCAAGATATGAAGTGCATGGGTGAGCGCACTGATTCGTCACCTAACAACAACAGTTCAATTAAATTACCAGGGCACATGCTTGTCTGAATAAACTTTACGCCCGGCATCACCGTTAGGTATTTCATCAGGGGGTTGGCTCCCAGCACGAAATCTAAACCACGACGTGCCCGAAGATTAGCAGGCAAATGCGTCGCTCGTTCGGCTACCACGGGGACTAGGTACACGCCTGACAGTCAATCGTCCTGGGAACTTTCAGCTTCAGCCAGTCCGACGCCAACGCTGTCTATTGCCTTTAACGGAAACTTTCCATTCAACCTAACATTAATCGCGTGTACGTAGACATAAGAAAAACACAAATTAAGCTCGTGTAACTTCGAAAAGGCTACTGGTGCCTGGAATATTAGATAGTAATTCTGATAAATTTATGTTATGTTTCTGAGTCTAGGTTTACTTTCTAGGACCTAAAGTAGGAATTATTCTTCTCAAAATCTTCCGTTTGTCGGTTGCATATGCTGCGTATTGAACTCAAAGGCGGATTCACACGTATTCTAATTGGTTGAGCATGCTAATGCTCCGTTTTCTTGTGGCATTTCTGTAATTTGCACAGATCTAACTGCGCGACTATCGTATATTGTCTAGTTTGCTTGCAAAAGTAATTCGCTAACATAATGTCTATAAGGCTCGTCACAAGCGATTGTCAAGTAAAAAAAAAAACAGACTGATCGTAATATTATAACAAGTCGACGGCCGGGATCAAGGGCCATAGGAAGATCAATTGCATTTGACCCACCGTAGGGTCAAAGACTACAAGCATCAGGTCCTTGTTTGTGTAGCATGCATTTAATTATGCCAAATTATCGTAAGTACTCAGTTTGCCTACAGCCGACCCTTTTTCGGACCTGCCGTGCTCTTTGACTGAATAAATTTGTTTGGAGGTCCCCGCGTATTAGTGAAAATAGAAAACGTTGGCAGAAAACAGAAAATGGTGGCTCACGCCCTGTTACTACATGCTTATGTATGGTGTTCCTGTATGCTGTGACGCAGAAAAATATAATAGAAAAACAGAGGTAGGTTACAATGGGAAATCCTTCTACTCCGCTTGGTGTGCAGTCATGCTTTTCTAGTTCTGATGAAAGTCAATGTACGACATGGTAGATCATGTATCTTCGCAAAAACAGTTCGGTAATCATTCAGGACAACAGGACCTCGCATTTGATTCTAATACCGCTAATGGCAATTCATTGATATGACAATTCTGGTTCGAATGTTGACGACATGACGTCGGCGATAATTTTCGCAGTGTTACATTTAAGACTCAGGGTTTGTTGGAAAGAAAGGCTGACTTCAAACAGCTGCAATTAAGTGTCGCACATTATTACGCTAATGATATAGGTGAAGCGATGTATTACGTGTGATATGTATACCAAGCTCTTTTACAGACAGGGGTTTATGTGGCTGACCGATTGCAGCCGACAAAGGTTTTTCTACCTCTGTATTTACTGCTACTGTCCTATGCGAATACGTTGTCCTTTGAAGTGTATAAAAATTAAGTTGAAGCTGCGATACCGTCTAGAATCGATTCATAGGAAGGAAAAAATGGCGTGCATGCCACTAAAAACGGCAACCGTCGATAATGAGAAAAGCCGATCTGCCCTTGACCGCACCGGATCGATCTACGCCATACTTGTTCGAAGGGTTGTCGAAGGCAAGCTCATTACATTATAAGTATCAAAAGACGCGCATAGATGCAAATCGTCGCTTTATTATGCCGTGCTCATTTGACAATGTATACCTTTTTCCTGATAGTATATTCAAAACGGTTTCTGCAGCACCACTAGGAATAGGCCGTTTACGTGCTAATTCAGCTAAAAGGTAGGAGCATAGTGCAGACGCAGTATCGCATGGTGTACTTGATGATTAAAACATTCATTGATATTCGCTCCATACGCCTCTTTTTAACTTAGGCTTATATTTAAGGCTTGATTTTACAAAGCCATTATTTAGGCATAGGAACCAAGTGGCTCACATCATTTCGGCCATAAGGAGGTCAGCGAGCACGCGATGTCAAATGCATCCTATCAATGTTGGCCGGATCTGGGCTTTTCTGACAGCTTCATTTGACGCCACGGGCGATACAACAACAAGAAGGCTCTAGAGATCCATTTTAAGAGATTTCCTTCTCTAGCTAAAATAAGAACACCCTTACCGAAACAAAACGCCAAATGAAATGCGTGTGACGATACGTTATAACGTGAAATCTATTGATATCTAAAAGATCAGATATTAGTCAAAATGGCATAAATATTTTTTTGTTTGGGCTATTAATTTTTATCTTCCATGTCAACTGATGCATAGTAAGATCGTAGTAAACATATGGTAGTTTTCTGACCATGTGCTTTTCTCCGCCTTACGATCGTGTTTTGAAATATTAAATTATTGCCATATCTACGTCCATTTGTCGACACAACTTTGCCATAACGCTAATAATTTAGTAGGAACTTTTAGAATCGTGATATGTAGACTCGCATTTCCAACGTATCTTTTGTCCAATGAGCGTTCTAGAGTATTCTTAAGTCTCACTGATCAATCGATTACAGCGGCTGACATTTGCGATTGTTACTGACGGCCATTGGGCAACAACACTACTACACACTGGGGCAATGTGTCATTGCGCAGCTAAGTGGCAAAGTCGCTTGTCATGTTGCCGTTTTTCGCTGGCATATCTATCACCGTATCGGCTCTGCCTCCTAGTCTCAGATCCGGGTTTCCCCTAATAAAAGCTGTCTATCGATCACCGCCAACTCCTCATCGGCTCAAATCGCTTCCTGCTGAGGACGCCAGTAGAACCGATTCTGCTTTCCTTTCGTTCTCGTGCTGTTACCAGAAAAACGTTCGGTCTCGAAACATGAGTAGCAACTGGTCCACCTCTATATTTCGAGTTTTACGTCCGGTATTGCCACTAGGCGTTCCATTCGATGACTAGCTCTCAGCACGAGACGAAACTTGTTCGAACCTGGATCACAACTCGTCAAGATTTGCAGGCAAATAGGTCACGGGGCAGTCGGCCTATTTCAGAGAATGGAACACTACCGCCATCTCAACGATCGAGCACCACTTTAGGCCGTAATGACGATGGCAATGGCGATATGGCCGGGCCAATATATGAGCAGTGCTAAAAAGTATGTCCGAGATGAGGATGCTACCGTCATCTAGATCGTGTATTTTACTGAGCCGTCTGCGACTTGGGTTGCGAAGAATACGATAAAGTAGACCATAGATCAAAGTCGTCGTTATAAGCTGTGCCTAACAAGCGGCCCATGATAAACCGGTCGACGCGTGGCGACAGAGCGACGGTGGAGTCGTCGCCATTTTCTTTACAGTTAGTCCCTATGTGGCCAAGCGGCCCGCGTCAAGTCCGGCCAAGGTCAAGGTAGCAATCATGGTAATGGCAATGGCTGTATTGAGGAAACGACCGCAATTTGTAATCATCAATGATGTATGTACCAAGGCGGTGATAAATGCGTCACGATTGCGAGACAAGTATTTTATTGCAGCTGGCATCACCATCAGTAAAAAAGTTGGATGGAGACGAGGCAAATCGTACCATCATGGATTGAGGCCTAAGAGAACGACTGAATGGGAACAGGCACAAGGTGAGCAGGTCTCCAAGCTGAGTACAGACAAGCCTTCAGCCTGGCATACAGGCAAGCAGAGCGAGGCTTAGCAGAAACCCAAGCAAGCCAAGGTACCTTAACCTCCTACGGTTTGCCATCGATAAGCCCTGCCAGTAAATTTCGTACTATTTAGAACAACTATGAACGTTACCAGCAGCAACTCGTCCCATGCCAAAACCCAAAACACATGTCCTGTCGGCCGGTCAGATCGGCTGACAGACAGAAGTTTGCGGGACGAGCAAGTAGAAAGGGTGAAAGGACGGCTATATTGTAGCCAAAATGAATGAATGAATGCGTTAAAAGAATACGTGGCGTCCATTTCGGGTAGATTCCGTTGCATTAAAGAAATACATTTCAGGAAGACGCAATAATTGTTTAGGCAGTTGGTATGGACTATTTGGAGAATTCTAAATGTAGAAAGAAAAGTTTTAGGTTAGGTTCTACTGCCCGAACGATTAGACACGTGTGAGCATAATTAACGTCCAACTAAGGTTTCTGAGGTATAGTAGGTTCTCCAGAATTAGAAGCGCCGAGATGTGCAACACAGCATGTGTGATTAAATGGAGAAGGTTTGCAAAATTTAATGTACGTTTTCAAATTATCTCTTGTGTGTTACATAGGTCAAAGAAACGGTTGCTTTCAGTGCTGTGCATCTGTCACTGCAGATTTTCCACAAAAAATACAAAAATGTCAGTATAACTTTCATTTTATACAAATCTCTCATTTCGCTTCTGTAATACTTTTAGTAGTGATTTAAACAAATGAAGAGCGATCACATACTGCACAATGTCAGCATCGTACTCATCACAGTGCTTTCCTTCACCCAACAGAAATAATGCACGGTTCTTCCTTGGAAGGTAGCGAGCGCTTGCGTTGGTCGCCTATGCAAGCCAAATTGGCACGATCTCATGCCTTCAACCCGTCTCGCTGGCTGGTTGCTGACAAACAGAGTTTCCAACAGAAAAGAACTGTTTGAGAGAGCCAAGGTCAAATTCAATATTGCGAAAGCTCGAACGATGCCTGTACGATGCTTTGGCTTACCCGACGCCTTCCATGTTTTCAGCTTCCACACCTGCTGCCCCCCGACGCTCCCACCGTCGGTAAACGCGCATTTGTTCTTACGATATACGAAGACATTTTAAACTTTTTTTTTTCCAGAGATTGAATTAGGAATCGGCCCAGTGATAGCCTACTTACGGATCCTAATAGAAGTACTCAAAAGTTAATGTTTGCTTGGTTGTGTAAAAGAGGTGATTTCGCTGATCCGCTGGAGCACGCCGCTGCCACCGTTGCCTGCTGCGCTCTATAGTCGCTATGATATTCGTAGCATACACAGTACTCTGAGATATGCGTCTACAAGCAATGGCGTCTTGCAAATGAATCAACAAACAGAATGATAGATAGGCAGAAAGCAGAGAGCGCGCAGCGGATCGCGAAACTGCTGATCTAGTCGTTCGTTTTCTTTTTGTTGCAGCCACTACCGAGAAGCCTCTCATTGCTTCCATTCAAATATAAGCTTTAACACGCTTAACGCGGGCGCGTCGTCGCGCGTATTTAACTTAAAATTCGGTAAAACCTTGAAAACAATCGCAAAGCAAGTCAGGAAGGGAAAAACTTCAGAGCAGCATCAGCATACTTTCTTTGAGCGACGCAGCCAGCTACTAGTGGTACAAGCTGTCTTATGCCTGGCCGCTATCTCGCTCAGCTGGCTTATCGTCCTCTGAAAAAAGTTAGATATTCATGTTTGAGGTCATCGGAAACACTTTCGAAGATGTCTCAGAAGCCTGGGTAGTTACAAAGAAAGCCAAAGCAATGGGATACCGACTTCATTCTTGATATACCTATATATATTCATCTGCTTGGTAGAATTTCTTCTAGATGGGTTCATAGCCTTTTATACCTACTAGGATGGTTAGTTGATACGGCAATAGGTTGAGCAACGTTGTGGTTACCGAATAACCTAGGCTTTCTCGCAATACCTTTAATCTAGTCTGTTATATCATATCAGTGTTTCTAAGTTTTGACCGATACAGCAGTCTAGATGCTAACCCCTAAGAACGCCGTGTTCTTTTGCAATCAGCTTTTTGATCTCGATTGGGATATACTGGTCCGCAACGGGTGTCAAACAGATCTACTGCAAAATATACTAACCTAAGGATGCGCAGAATTCACTTGTGCAGATGTTTCCCCCCATGATCAAGCGTCGCCTACGGGTGGGGGACTGCGGGACCGCGATATGAGAGTCTTTTCCTCACAGAAGGTACTGCTCACTGGTAAGGTTTCTGAATAGCGGCCTGCGGATAATGGACTTAAGCGTTGTCTACTTTTTTCATTTTGCGGCTCTCAACTGGTTCACCTAGATCCCATATTTGTTTCCAGAGCTCCAGTCTAGCGTAGTACAGGGATATTCTGTCAAAACAGCTATAGAATGAATTTAGGCCGGAAGGATAACTGGGTCACAGAACCCGCAGTAAAAGTGGGCTGGAGTGTAGAATGGAGCTTCTTGTAATGATTAGACGAGGAACGCATCGAAGTCTGAACAAGATAAAGAACCATTTCACTACATATGTTCAAATATAGACACACATATTTTGTGCCGCCAACATCTCGCTATTCGAGGCGCATGTTTAAATAAGTCGGTCGTTCTGTATATTCGTTATTGCTTATCTCACGCATGTCTAGAAAATGAGTATAGGTCTCCGTCAGGTGGACGCCACTTGACGACGCACCACTACAAGTTATATAGAATATGCACAATAGAAGACCACAAATACCGAAACAGAGAAATAACATTGATGAAAGCTTCTATGTTATTTTACTTGACCCACTTACTGCTAACGACTCACAGCGCCCTTTACCGGTTGTGGCCACTGGTTCCTACCAAACCTTCGACTAACTTTGAGTTGAACTAGGATGGAAGCGCGATATATGGGGAGAAATGGCACTAATGTCAAGTGCACACCGCAATGTTCAAGTGATAAGACAATCGAAATCAAAACTGAAAAAAGGACGAAAATCGTGTCGGAGCAAGATGACACTAATACATCCTGAACGACCGAAGTGACAGAAAATAAGCTGCTAGACAACAACCGAATGAAGTGATCGGGCCAAACGTTGAAAATCTAACCCCTAAAAAGAACTAGAAGGGCAGGCGAGCGGCCGGTGTAGGGAACCGAATGGTTCGGAAAACTGGTATTCGTCCTGAACCTCTTCGGCGTCCCAACGCCACGGGGCCGAAACTTGGCCGAGGAAAGCGTTCACGCTTTCCAGTAAACAGCGCCCGTGTCTAAATAGTTATGAACTGACGTGAGAAGCATCCAAGTAACCAGCAAGTAAGGAAGAATACAATTGAAAGGCTTGAAAGGAAGAAAATGGGTACGAATGCTCAAGGGCATCAAAAAGCAGAGCTGTACAGGAAAAGCATGCGGTGATGGTAATGGCTGTAGTTGCATTGTTGACCAAAGTTGATAGGACTCTTCTCTGCTATGGTCGGCTACAACGAGCCACTATGAAGCACTACAACAACTTATGCAAAAAAAGCAACGGCTGCTACGAAGACTAGAAGACTCGGTGGTAGAGAGCCAGTAAAATGGGGAAATGGTTTACGATATGCCACAACGAATGTAGATAGCAAGGGAGGACGATTAAAACGTGCTGCAAGACGTGTACAGCGATAAATTGAACAAAATAGACGTGCAAGACAACAACGGACACAGTTTCGTAGAAGACATCGTGAAAGCAGGCTGCTTTATGCGCTAAGTCTACCTCAAGTATAGGATAGTGCGATAGTGATAGCAGCGACAGCGAACTGCAACACAGAATCTTTGTGGGTTAAGAGAAATAGAGCCGAAAAACCGGTCACTGGAATCATGGACTACTCCTGCCATCGAGACTAGCTCTGTGGCTTTCTGTTCGAATCAGTACTACACTATGAGAATATAGAAAACAAATACTGGAGGACTGGGTGTGGTCCTCATTTCCGATACCAGGCGAGACTAGAAAGGCAGACGAATTGAAGCTGGTCAGAGATCGCAGTCTAATGGACGGAACACCGGAGCTTAGCGGCAATATACGAAACGTATCTGCTGAGTATGGTTGTTGTGGTTCAACTGAAGTTAATCAGCGGCAAAAGGGCACGGAAAACAAGAAGGCGTCATAACCAAAACGGCCCCCCAAAAATGACAACAACAGTGCCACACTTCCATCGTTTTTGGCAAACTTCAATGCGACCCGTCCCAGCTAACAATATATTAGAGACCCAAAAGAATGGAACACAGGAGAAAAGCGACGCGATAGACAGAAGTCGCCGCCGCGGGCGATCAGAGGAAGGAACGCAAAATAAGGAGAAGAATCGACTAGGTAGAGGAAAGCAAACTCAGAAGTTAGGTACGTGATCTGAGCGGTAACGCAGTCCATGGAAATTGGTTAGAGGGTGCGGTGAGTAGAGATTGGAGTGACAAAAGAAAAGGGAGTATGGGAAAAAGCTCCAGCCTGTTATCAGACACCTTTTGCAAACAAGCTGTGCGTTCGACACTCCCAAACTTACGGAGGCAGCTGTTCCAAATCTAGCAATCGAGAGTGCTCAATAATTTTTTAGTCGTTTCTTAGTCGATCTACTTTGCCTGAATTCAGCGGGCCGTCGCTTTCCCAATTTCGTAGCTGAACCATCCAGCGATTTGGTCGAGCACTGATTTCATTGCTAGGTTTGCTAGCTAGTGCTGTATAGAGTCAATGGCATAAGAATAACATGACACGTTGTGAACAAAAAAGCAGGTCCTTAGCGGTAACGACTATGCCGACCTAGGACACAAGGATATATGGCTTTAAATCAGTACCTTGCTGCACTATAACATGTTTCAGGTTTCAGGTCCAGTACGACCCTTAGATATTGCTTCACATTACTAGCTTCTATCGCGAATCGATGTGTATCAACGCTGAGTATCAAACCAAAATAGGTTCATGTCATCCTGAGATTGGTAAACAAACATATTACCAGTAAGCTGTCACGGGCACAACCCACATGCGGTTAAAAAGGCAACTAAGCTAGCACAACAGGCAAAATATATCAAGTTGTGAACAAATAGAAGTTCAACGTGAAATTACCCAAGGTCTAACTAAAATATCAATAAGGGGACTCCTACATATTGCATTCATATATTTTGAACTTGTCTAAAGGCATACTTCATCCTACGATTCTTCGATTGCCTCATTTTCACGCAAACTCTGTTAACATACACTTCTTCATATCAGTTTACCTCAAACGATTTTTGTCAGGTCTGAACCGGCTGTAGAGCTCATTTTGCTATCTGCCCTCCTGCAGAATATCCCAACAGTAGAAGTTTAAGCCCCTTTTCACTCTCTTTTTGTCCTTTGCTGGATATCAGCTAGGCGCCGTATCTAGCCAGGCTAAACCGTCATATCTGTAAAGTTGAGTAGATTATAAATTCGGCTTCGGCATTGGCTTCTCCTGTAACTCTAAGCAACATGACGACATCCTGCAACGAAACTGGAGCCGCCTGTCATTGCTCTATCCAAAGGCCGCCCCGTTTCTGTTTCCATGTCGTTGCTTTCATGCTTAGCGTTTAGCACCTAAGTGTGCCCTGCTGCGCGAGCTACAACCAGGATGACCAGGATGGCACCGAAGGTCGTAGTGGCAATGACGAGAGTGGCGGTTGACTGACGACGTTCAGAAGCAAACAACGGTAGCGTAAACGGGTAAGTAATACACGCTGACGCGTTACCCTCATCAGGCAAAAGTAGATCCAACTGGAGGGTAACTAGAAGTAGTAGCAGTAACCTGGTGGGCAAGGTGCTGAAAACTGACGTACTAAAAGAACACGGTTAAAGGTGTGGCTCCTTCTAAATGGGTAGACGTGACGCCAAAGCGGAAGAGATCAGCGGGGTATAATATTCAAGGCGTCAAGCTGACGATTCTTCGCAGGGGCGGTGTTTGCTGGTGCTCCTTACTTATGAGCGCTGTCAAATCTTGCGATACGCTTGTCATAAAGCTTGTTTGGCATATATATATATATATAATACGTACAGGCCGTGTTATAAGTATGTAAGAATACGATGTGTGCACGAATCTTCAATACTATACGCACTCGAATACACACAAAAAATGTGATTCATCTGTCCTTAAGATATGGGCAGATTCACACAGTACAGAATAGGCACAACGAGCTGGTATAAAATACGCGCTTCTACGCAGCAAGGAACTGCAGTGTTTAACAATTCAGTGTCTACACATTTACGGCAGCTGGACATAAGCGATTTCGATGTTTTGATGTTCATTTTTTTCTCCTCTCAGCATATTTTGTATATTTATCTTTTTTTGAAAGGATTTACAAAAAGATGTGCACGCATTGTCAAGCACTAACGGAAAAATGTTTGTCTAGCCGTTGAATGTGAGTGTCGGCTCTGACGATTCTGAACGTGTCCTATACTACGAGCTTATTGTCATTAGATTAATGATGTCGACTTGTTGCCTAGCTGCATACTCAGCTGCCGGCACTAACTCAAGAGGGTTACATTGACGGCCAGCAAGTGACATATAAAGCTGAAGCTCGCGGAAGTGTTTTTGTCATTGGATTTGGTGTTTCCGCTACGGTACACAAGACAAAGGCAAAGCGTGGAAATATAGCCTCTTTCCGTAAACTGGCTTTGTCGAAGCGGCATCTATATTGAATAGATTTTGTGTTATATAGTAATAACTGGGCTGCTCTAAAATCGCTCCTCCACAAAGGATAGTACTCATTACAACTTGTGTGTCACAACGTTTTCTTCCACCCTTTCACGCGTCATTCGTTACCTGTTGCATAAGAAAAAAGGTACCTTTTTTACACGGAAAAACAGTAACGAAAAGCAAGGCATATAGACAAAGCTGACTAATTCACATTTAAGTCATGTGGGCCCACCTTTACTAGTGTATATTGGCAGAGCAATAGCCAAATATCCTAAGAGTAAGAAATTATATTATTGAAGAGTTATTTAAAGCCTTCTTTTCTAAACGAGGCTGGACGATAACTTCCCAAGCTTATATCATTGGCCAATGATGTTCAAGGAGAAGGGTCACTAATTCTAAAGAATTAAATTGATCTTCTGAAGAACTGAAACAGTTATTAGTGAAGCAATATCTTGCTTGTGCGAAACAAGTCTTCTGTAGGTGCTGATCCAAGAACGATGTCAGCGCCATCAGATGGGAAAATGTCATTAAATTGGCCCTGGAGCGGCGATTATCCAGTAAACTTTTTCAGCTCTGGATTTAGTGCTAGGGACAGATCGCTGATATAGATTACTCTTATATTAATACATTCCAAGTTACTCTGGGTAAAAAGGATCATTGAACGTGCCTTGAAAGTAGGAGCTAACGAGTGCTGAAGTCAGAAAGGTTGTTGTTAAAAGAGCTCGCTTCCGCGGCTAGTCACATAAGTTAGCGATTGATTCATCCGTTGAAGAAACACTAGCGGCTAACGAATTCGGTTTTAACCTGAAGGCTTTGGTGTTTCTAAACTTGCCTGTTTTATGTGTAAATGGAAAGAGTAAACGTATTTAAGTCGTTGTCAGCATGGGATTTTGCCTAATCCTGTCTATGTGCAAACAGGTGTATTAGATGGAAAACGAAAACATATTGATATATTTAAGGCCTGTGTTTCCCATCTATGTTTGTAAAAAACTGCCTTAGCCCCACGGTCGTCATCAACAGATTTATGTTCGACGACACATTAGCACCATGAGACTTCCGAAACGTCTTGTTTCGCTTGTCACCACCGTTGCGACCAATGCTTAATCCCATTATAATAAAGGCATGAACTCCCTTGCCCAGTTTTTCTCAGTCTTTTTCCTCGCCGTTTCGCCGGTCTTACGTCAGTCCAAACTTGATCATTTACTTCAGTTTTTCTTTCGAAAAGAAATCTATAGTCAGATACCCAGCGCTCTTTCTCGTACAACACGAACCTCTGTCGTTATAGCAATGGAGTAACCTAGGGTGAACTAAAGCGGCACTCAGCTTTCTCGCTACCACTGAAACCAACTTTTGACACAGCGCTGCACAGAAAGCTAGCTACGGCTTGCCGCGGCTGGTCACCGGATGGCAAAGTACCCAGCCGCATGGAATAATTCCGTTTATGGCCTTGCTTTGCTTTATGGTAATCTAGAAGCATCAGTCGAGTCGGTGACGACCTGAGATTTCCATAGTCCATAGCGACTCTGGCAGCCGCATCTTCCGTTCGACTCCGCGCAGTTAGCGCCGGCATCAACGACTGCTAGGCAAATCAGGGAAGGAGGCAAGCTTAAAAGCCTGCACCTTTGCACGACGAACAGACGGAACATGGCGGCGGATCGGCAAGGGCAGGAACAGAAGGCGAAGGTACAAAGGCACTAGGTACCCATCAAATACTGCGTCACTCGCGAAATTTTCCACCAGTCTAATTGGGTACGAAGCGCAATGTGCAGCTGCTATTGTTTCTGCCACAGCAATCATCGAGCCATAAGAATGTTAGTGACGGGTGCTACCTGGAGCAGCTTGCCCCTTCGTCGTCTGGATACTATGATGACGCACGTCCTAGTGTAGGCGGAAAGCGAACAATTTCGACAAATTTCGCTACAGCCACTCGCTGGTTGGCTCCGCGAACTTCGTTAGTTGTGTTCCGCCAGTTTACCCGGCTGTCCTCTTTTAGCTTGTCCTTCCCATTAGCCATCTGGTAGCCGTCTGCTGCAACCGTAACGATAATAACGTCAACAAAAAAAATGGCAATAACAGCAGCACGACCACACCCGACTATGCTAGGGTCTTGTTCATGTCAACATTGGCTATATGGCTGAAGCGCAAAGTACCAAAACTGTCCGCTCTTGAAGTGTTATCAGAGCGCATGAACGCCAGTTGCTGGTCATAAATACGGCCGTACGCGAACGTGTTCATGCCGCTGTTTGGTAATCCTTTGGTTGGCTAGCGCAATAAGCAAACGAGTAAGACAAAGCAGGTGAAGACAAGGAGAAGAGCCAAAACATATTACATACAGTCATGATTCTTACAAATATTAACAGTCAACCGTGATCATGAAAGTCTGCTTGGGAGATCAGTAGTGCTGCTCCCTGATTACGGACCATGAAAATCGGTGTTCAATAAAAGAGTCTAGCGTTTGAGATAAATGATCAGATAAAGATGCACACAGAACACAATGCGGTCATTCTGCTCTTCAGCGCATAGAAGACTGTGGGCTGTTCCCTGCGGCTTGCCATTTTCACGTTACAAAATCTATCAATTAAATAAAATCGTCCACATCGACAACCCGCACCTGTGAAAAATGTTATGTTACTTGTAGTGCTTTATTTTCCTAGTGACTGACATCAAATAATGTTACCGATGTATCGTCGTTATCAGTAAATAACACCGGTACGTCAATGAGCGATCACACTGCCAGAGCAATATCTATCTTCACCTACGAACAATCGAATGCCAAACTTGTACATGTATAGGTTCTTCATAGTTTCATATTAGGCAACCTTCAAGTAAACTTGGACTAGGTCTTGGACTATAATCAATTAACTATGGTACATATCTAATGAATATTTCATTACAATGCCTTGTATGGTCTAAGTGAGGCCATATAATTACGACTTAAGTAGGCCTACCAAAATTATTTGTTAGCTCGGTATGGTTGAGGTTCTAACAGGTCTCTATACTGGCGCTCTTCTTGCTTCTCGTTTCTTCAGCTCATAAAAAGGGGCGGGGGGGGGGGGGGGTAGCTAAACCATTTTATAGAATGTGCGCGTATTATCGTATAACAATTCCTTAATATAATTAGCTGCTTTGATAACTTTTTGCATATCGGAAATAAGTTTCGTTTTGACAAAATCGAGTTATTAAGGAAACATAATAATCATATTAATATTATTGTATATGAGTCATATGAGATTAGAGTAGCCGGTAGCTCGCTTTGCTTTTCCATACATATAAACATAGAACATACATAGAAGGTGTCTCGTATTTGATTATACTATGAAAATGTAATCATTCATCGTTTTACTGATTCGAATATTATCGTCCTATGTCATTCTGTTAATAATTATGATTATTTTCAGTATAAAGCAAGCGGGCAGGTGCTGTTCGATCAGGTATGCCGAGTTC
The DNA here is from genome assembly GCF_002443255.2 of Varroa destructor. NCBI lineage: Eukaryota > Metazoa > Arthropoda > Arachnida > Mesostigmata > Varroidae > Varroa > Varroa destructor. The sequence continues at coordinate 17,784,966 of NW_019211458.1, forward strand.
TTAACCTGCTAGAATCTGACTACTTTGGTTTGGAGTATTGGGACGAAGAAGGAACTAAGGCAAGTAAGACCTAGTCACCTCCTCTTTTTTTTTCTGTCCATATTTTTTTTCCTCTTAATTTTCAAGGAGTCCGGCACGGAGAGTTTGGATAATTGTTGACTTTCGCTCAAACTGACGACAATGACGCACTGTGGTTCGCCATAACGGTTTTTCTACTTGTTCTAGAAACAACTAGCTTTCGTCTGATGCCAATAGCGACGAATGAACGCACTCCCGTCACGACAGACAGCCCGTCTCCCAATTTACGTGTCGTACCTTGTATTCAAAAAACAAAAAAACAAATAAAATTGGGTAATGTCGCCACGTTTCTCTAGCATTCGTCGTTGTTTTTTACGGCATATAGTAATTATCATGCGAATTAAAAGTAATATAGTTTACGGTATTTTGTATGCTGTTTTTTGATAACTTATTTTGATCCAATTCGAATGCAATACTTTGCGCTCTAAGATCATGAGCGCCAGCACTGAGTATAATAGCCGTTGTCCAAATCTGGCGATAGCTTTTTTAAAGAACAGGTTTATCATTTTTTTTTTTCCTTTGATAATCCACCATTCTTGAAAGGGCTTGCGCACCAAGAAGAGAATGACTAGGAGGCATGAGAAAAATGCCGACTTTCCTGGACGTCGGGTTCATCGTTCTAAGAGCAGCCTAAGTTTAAGATAATGGGGGCGCAGAAGGGGCGATACGACGACAAAACCAGGGTATACCGCTGTACTGTTAAAACCCCAACAAAGTAAATAGCATTCAGACTGTTCCGGAAGTACCTGATACGACGAGATGACGAGAATCAGCCTAGGAGCGACATAAAGCAGCTGTGCTGGTGTTGTGGTAGGCGATGTATAATTTATATTTACCGGAATATCCAGCAGCAATCGACAACGGCCGCATTCCCTATCGCAATTATCGCGCGCAAGAGGATCCGGAGTAAACACTGTAAATGTTTGCTCGAGATGCAAAGGGTGTACGCAAGGCAACGTTTATGTGCTTGTTGTTTGAAAGTGTAGTAGAGTAAAACGTGTCGCCTGCAGGAATAATGATGAGGTTAATGCCACAATCGGCTGGGCGGGCAAACGGCATTGTAGAATACGCCAACATAAGACTGGTTAACATAAAAGTTCACGAAGTGTTTGAACATGTGTGCGCTGAAGACCGAATCAATGAGTTTCGTGACGTTGCTACTTCATCAAGTGAAAAAGCTCGAAGAGTAAGCGTCAGACCTACAAGAGAAACGAAAGCGTGTGCCATCGGTGACGGTGGCTGACCGTCGAATTGAAAACAGTTCTAAAAGAATCTCGCATAGCCCGACACCTTTTTTGCCAAAATAAACAACTCTAGTGGTTAGTTACAGCATCGTGCAGCCCCTCGGTCCTGCTCTGAGAGAGGTCTTTTTTAAACAAACGTGACTGATTTTTCATGCGGATCACAAAACGGATATCGGCAGCGTTGTGTGTGAAACAGAGAAATATTTTAACAGCACCGATGGCCGAAAGAGCGATATTTGTACAGGCTGGTTGTCATGAATGTATGGAATTTGAAGGAGACATATATCAGCAAGATAGTTTGTTGGAGAGGTTGATATCTCGCGACCCCTCTTACCCGCCTTAACGATGGGGGCACTCGTTAAGCTGGTTCTCGCAGCATTGGCGAGTAAAGGGTCGGTGCCATTATATGACACCTTCACCGCCACAATCCCTCACCAGTACAATCGCGGAGCTTGCAGCGAGCATAAATCTTAAGGCGACGCTAAGGATCACACTGCCCTGCAATGAAGTGCAATAGACCAGGCCGCCCTAGTCGAAGTATTTCCGTTTCCTACAATCAGAGGCCTCACGCCGCGCATAGGAAAGAATAACGTGATTGCCTCACGTGGAGAGCGACTAAGTATCGCAGCATCCTATACGCAGCCGGTTGATACAAAATCAATGTATGTAATGGTGCACAAACTCGTAAGTGAACTGGAAGCGCTGCCGCTCATTTCACCTCTCCCCTGGTCACTGCTGCCAATCTCAACACTCGAAGGCCAGGTGGACAAACTTTTGTAACTCACCTACGAATTCCTTTCTGTATCTCACGTGGTGAATGTTAAGACATTTCGTCGAAAATCTCCAGTCTGTAGTGCCTTCGTTTCCCTCAAAAGCATTAATCATGGATCAACTACACTTGCAGTCTTCAAGCTTATGGCCAAAATACAGCTTTTTAGCATCCGTTTGTAAGACAATCTGTCGAAAAGCAAGTGAGTTATAAAGACAATAGTACAGTCATATAATTCCACTTTACCTTTCGCAGATGTTTACGTCAAGGAATACGATATCAGACGCGGTGCCCTTTTTCGCCGTAGAGCGGAAAGATTACCTCAATATAACGCGAAATTCTTCAACAAGACTTCACAGTACGGGAACGAATACAAGGTTTGGGGAACCTACACAAGAAGAAGGCCGCCTATCTAGATAGCGTCTACAACAAGTATCTCAAATGCGCCATCGTTCTGGACGGCACTATTTAATAAATGTTTACACATATGGATACACTCCTAGTTCACTGGAGAAACGCTACCCTGTTAGTAATAGTTAGTAAAAAAGACCCAACAGCGTTGTCATCATGGCGGCGAACAACGAAGAAAAACGTGTTATGGCCTGCTCTCCGGCTTGCTGACTAAAAAACTGAGCATCTACCTAAAAAGATACCCAGAAAGAAGCATACACACACACACTGGCTAAGGTAAACACAAAAAAGGGAGATAGACTACTAAAGTGGCCACTGGCACCTTCTACCTGGCATGGTCGCCTAAGTCAGAAAACAAGAAGCAACTTGGTGCAAGATTGCCACCGCGAACGTCACCGAAAGATGCAAGAAAACAATGTTGGCTGCATGCCCGATCAACTCGGTTCATCGTTTGTCCCTAACTATCGCTTTCAGCTTGTTTGATCTCCAATCAGTCACAACATACGAGGCACGCGTCATGTGGAAAAATCTTGCATTAGGGAACCTAGAACAACTAAATCGCGGCAAAGCCTTCTTTTTCAAACAAGCGCAGGTACTATACATAATGATTTGAAATCATCTTGCATGTCTCCTAGTTGATCCGCCACTGCTGTCCGAGAGCCCACTTCGTACGTTGTCATACGTTTTGAACTCCCAGCAACAGCAGTCTTTAAGACCAGCGTTAGAAAATGAAAGGAAAATTCTCATGGGTCATGAAGATTTTTTTGTTTCGAGTCCAGAGACGAACAATAAGGGAAACAAACCGGCCAAATAAATACTTCGTCACTCGCTTTACTCTGCAGGAAACAAAATTATCACAAGCCTGACGATACATGTGGGTGCTTCAAATGTGATAGATATCGAGCCCTTCGTTGCCCTCTGGTACCATCTTTAGAATATCCGACAAATCTCTTAAATGAGTTTTATAAACTCAAAACAATCTTTAGGACGCAGTATTTTTAATAGTTTTTGATTTTTTTTCTGATAGCGGAATATTGTGCCGTTAACCTGTGTGAATACGGTATTTACTGTTGTTGGCAAAGCTGCATAAAAAGATTTTATTGATGTCATACTAATTAATCGGTTGGTCCAGATGTTACTACGACCTAACGAATTTATTCTTGAGAATCATTTACTCTCTCCATAAGTTACGATGCTGTATGCGCTATAGCGATGTTAAACTGCAAATGTGATACAGTCATCACCAATGACATCACCAAGCAGAACATTTACCTGCCTAGCAGTCTGCATCGTGCACTATCGCATTTATTAATATACACAAATGTATGCATGTATGTGTCTACCTTGCTTCGGGTAAAAACCTTTTGGTCTTTGCAGGGACACCCCATGTTTATGCTACTACGACTACAACAAACTGCTACTGCCTTACGCGCCATATACATATGTATAAATATGGAAGGCTGCACACTGCTTGCTTTCTATTTGCGTCCTATCTCGCTAATAATTACCCCACGTATAGAGATATACAAATAGATATAGCTGCGGCAACTGTGGCGATTGTTGAGGTTTTGTTGTGCCATACAAATCGAAAGGGAGCGCCAAAGCGGAGGTGTGCAGCGGCCTTCACCGTTGCTGGCCTGCGGCAGACCGAGGTCACCTACTATTAGCTTCTACAGGAAAATGTCATCGTGAGCGAACGAGAGATATATAAGCAGTCCGGCAACATTCTCGACAGCGATGTGCACGGCATAGGTGGCGCAACTGATAAGGGGGCTCAAACAACACTTAGCACCAATAGAGCAGCAGGAAAACTATTGGCCTCTGACCCGTTAGCGAACATTAAATAACATTTACATTATTGGAAATTAAGCAGATTCTCTTTCTTTTGGTCGTTTCCCGGATGTCCTGTCTTTTCTTTAGTATCATTTTTTCGAATGCTGGCACTATTTTACAAGTGCTCTTTGGTGATGACTGTGCTAACGTCCCCTCTCTAGCTTTCTTTTTTTCTCTCCAATGTCTTACATGCTTTCTTGTACCAGCCCAATAAGCTTGAATAGAACGACAGCTTCTATACTATGGCCTGAACGGCCCCATGTATATCATAAACACGCTCGCTAGCATTGACAAGTCCATTTGACGTGTACCCAGCCACCTCAACCCTGCTGGTGACTGACAGCACCTGTTATATTGTCCTCGGTAAGGCTCGCAGATAAATAGTGCCCTGTTTATTTAGAGAACGCTATTGAGAGAGATCTCCGCGCATAACTCATAAATAATAGCCAGCGTCTTAAGTTCAAAAAGTTTAAAAAGAATGACTTCCCAATAAAGCTATCGTAGTTGGTTGATGTGGTACCCTTTGGACTAAAAACCCTTGCCGTAGCATATGTAATAACTAAGCCATGCTTATGAGGACATAAAGGATTTTCTTGTCCAAGTGTTGCCGGGCAAAGTTAGTTTATATGATGCGATTCGACGGTACTGAAGCACTGAATTTGACCATCATACAGCTGATTGCATTACGCTTGAGATGCGTACGAGATGAGATTGACGACCCGACGTTTTGTTCGTGGTTTAGGAGGAGTTAGAAAGATCTTGAGACAGCACAAATGAGCATAGGAAGCCTTTGCAGGAGAACATGCATGTCTTTTGTCAGCTTGCTGCGAAGTGCGATACAAATTCGTAGAGGGATGAGCAGTTGGTGGAGGTACGGTACCCCAACACCCGTATGGCACTAAGATCTGGCTGGGGTGGTAAAGTTTTTTTTCGCTTCGTGGCTGTGCGAGCTGATACCAGTCGGCTGGTGGCACCTAAAAACGAGGAAACTATATAACGAACCACAACCGGATGTTGGGAAAAAGATTTACATGACTGAGATGAACAAAGGTAGGAAAGCAAAGGTATACAGAGTCTGAGAGTTTATTTAACGAAAAGGGTAATGGCCAAATTTCTCTAATTGGCTCAATCGTGCTCAACATACCTTAACCGTGTCCTACTAACGGACAGTTATAGCGAAGCAGCGCTGACATTTGATTTAAATGACGCTGGAGACATCAAATTCTCTATTTATCGAAATATGCAACTATCATATATATATATATACGCTCCTGCATCCTCCTTTTTCCTCCTTTAAAGCAGAGAAGATGGAGGTAAAGTTGTGCCTCAGGGACCATTCAGTGATCTGTTGTGCATATTTTTAAAGCTAGATAGCATATTTTTTAAAAGCGGCCATATTGCTGGATAGAAAGAAATCGAACAAAAAGCTACGTCTTATTTAATATTTTGAAATGCTTCAGATTGAAAAATGCGTTGAAAAATGGGGTCGTAAAACATATCTAAAGGGTAGTACGGTCGACTGTAGAGCGATCAGACTCATAGCGCTTTGATGCTTTCAAATATTATGAGCAGGAAATATTGTCAACAAATACTGGGAACACATAGAAGTGCATCTAGAAATGCTTGAGAGGATGACCGTTCAAAACATTTTGATCGAGGATGAAAATTCAGTTTGCTCCTAAATGGTTCTCTAAAGTTTATGTTTCTTTTATCACTTGTGCATAAATAAGTTGGTCCGTCAGCGAATTGGCTTTAAGTTACCTATACCCCGTCAACTAACTCTTAAGAAACAGTGACTCTGAGGTGATCTTGAAGGTTCCAGTTGCGTGTCCGCGTTGCAGGGCCTCTATAGTGAGGTTCAGCTGCAAAATAGTATCAGTTGCGCAATCGTTTTGTACCACTCAGGCAGTAGCCAGATATAAGCAAGTTGCTAGCGTAACGAAGAGGTATATGGTCCTCATTTCACTTTATGATTTAAGATCGATCAGCAGGCTTAGCTCCGGCAGAACCGTCATATACCATGGTCACTAGAAGCCTAAGTCGAGTATCGTTAGCTTGAGAAGACTAGACAATAAAAGCTGCTCCTCAACATAAAAATGCAAGTCATCTCTCTTCTGCTACCCGTTACCTTATTCTAAGCCAAATTAATAAGTAAACAAGTGACTAAAAAATCTATTCATCCCCCGTGTATGACACTGAATTAATGCAAACCGACCCTCCGTTGAGCGCGATTGAAGCCCACTTTCTAAACGATCATCTCACATCTAAATTAGTAGATATTAATTGTGAAGCGTGCGGAGATGAAAAAGAAGAGCGGCATTAGAAAGAATGTTTCTACTAAGCCTCTTATAGCGTTCGATGTAACAATGACGACCGCAGTGGAATGAGTAACAATAACGTGGCCTATTGGAGCAAACAAGCTCGGATCGACTACGCAGAGGAAGACAGAGATAGGGGTAATGAGAAGCTGAAAGCAAGTAGGCTTTTCTCGACCAACTGGTCCAGGTGCTAAAGCCCTTAATAATGAATATTCTTCTTAAATCCCCTCGTGTACGTATTTGCCTATTTAGCCGGAGCGTGAGGATGGCCGAACAGTGTAAAGAACTTCTCTTCCGTTTACTTGGCTTCCAGAGGGCCGGAATAATTGGAATAGAGGTTGGCGGACCACGCTACACCGCAAGACAGAATTCTCACAGAAATTTTAAATCTCTTAGCAAGCAAGATCGAAACTCTGGGTAGACCTGTAACCTATTGGGTAGTAACAGAAAAGGATGAAAATAGAACGTTCTGTAAACTTGTTTCTGCTATTAGCATGAGTCTAAAACATCATTCACTTCATAAACTATGCATAATCACATTATTGGCTAAACCTATCTTAAATATAATTACGTGACCCGAACTTACGTAAATGATATTATTAATTTGCTATTTTTCTATTAGCGTAGCACAATTAATTTTATCAAGATATTACATACTTATACGGCAGTCAATCAAATTATTTTTCGAAATATTCTAGCCTATTTCCTGTGTCCTTATCGTCGACCTAATATTACTACGCTGTTAATTAATTCTGTTGCAGTATTGGCTGGATTACGAAAAGGCGATGTGTAACCAGCTCTGTCTAAATCTCGAGGACGTATTTCTTGAATTCTGCGTCAAATTTTACACGCCCGATCCAGGGCAGCTCGAAGAGGAATTCACACGCTATCTTTTCAGCCTTCAAATCAAACGGGATCTCGCACAGGGCATCCTTTTGGTGCACGAGGATACTGCCGCCGTCTTGGCTTCTTACATAGTCCAAGGTAGGCTTGAAACGAAACTTCAATAGAAGTGACGAAGAGAGAAAAGGCGAATAGAAAAAGCCTTGTATATAAAACATACGGTTAGAATACAGCAGAGTATACATCTATATAGAGAATGTACCGCCCCGTCCGTGTTAGATTCTATACGAATGTGGCAAGCATATACTGGGATGACACAACATTATAAGAAGGCGATCAGTCGTTCCTTCGCGCGTCATCTTTTCTTCCATCTTCCGAAAAAAAAAAAGGGTTCAAATCCGTACCCGTCGAATTCAACACCTGCCAGCGCTATA